>NW_019942628.1:359400-366131 GCF_002910315.2 Salvelinus sp. IW2-2015
GAAATTATAATATGACTCTCTCTAATTCTTTTCTTTCTTTCCTCTCCTCGGGACCATCGCTCAGGACTACTGGCCTGAATGACTCCTTGCTGTCGCCCGTCCACCTGGCCGTGCTTGCTGCTCCAGTATCACTGTTCTGCTGCGGCTATGGAACCGCTGACTTGTACACCGGAGCGTGCTACCATGTCCAGGACCTTGCCTGTGTTTCAAACTCTCTAGAGACAGCAGGAGCCGAGTAGAGATACATCTGAATGATCGGACTATGAAAAGCAACTGAATCATTTACTACACTGAGGTCGACTGACTAGTTGGCACACCCTCGAAACCACTGTGATTAATTATTATTGACCCTGCTGGATATTTACTGAACATTTGAACATCTTGGACTTGTTCATGTTTATAAAATCTCTCCACCCGGCACAGCCAGAAGAGGACTGGCCACCCCTCATAGCCTGGTTCCTCTCTAGGTTTCGTCATAGGTTCTGGCCTTTCTAGAGAATGTTTCCTAGCCACTGTGCTTCTACACCTGCATTGCTTGCTGTTTGGGGTTTTAGGCTGGGTTTCTGTACAGCACTTTGAGATATCAGCTGATGTAAGAAGGGCTTTATAAATACATTTGATTTGATTTGGTCTAATAGGCATATCATCTCTCTCTCTTTACCCTACCTCTCCCTCTCTACATCTATCCCTCCCATCCATGCATTCTTTCCCCTCATCCTCTAATCCATCCATCCCTCCAACCAGGTGATGAGTTCATTTCTCTCCCATCAGCAGCAGCACTGCCAGTTGTCTGGGTGACCCGTGTGACCTGAGAGAGTCTCCTAACAGCCTCCTCTCACATATCACCATCAATTGGTCTGCACCACCCTGTCAGAGACAATCAATACATCATTCCTTCAGTAACCAGGAGGCCTCCCTCTCTCCTCTCCTCCACTCCTCCACTCCCTCGCTCCTCTCCTCCACTCCCTCGCTCTCCTCACAGCCTCTTCCCCCCCTTCACTTCCATTGTATTATTATTTCTCTGGTTGGATCGATGCAGCCCACCAGGCCTGCACTGTAAACCACACCACAATTACAGCTGCTGCTAATCTTCCTGTTGACTCCAGCTCATTCACAACATCCAATACTCAACATAAAGACCATACAGAAAGTCATTCAATCAAATGGGATTCTGAGGAATTAAATCACTTAAACAATTCACAGAGGCCTTAGTGAAATACCACACATCTGAGCTAATAATCTGGAAGGCATATGGTATATATATATATCAACTGTCAATATGTATTTTTCATATCGATAACCTATTTTCCTCGTTCTGCATTTTGCCCCAGAGGATTTCAACAGGTGAGAAAACAAGACAATTCATACAGGAAACACAATAACCAACTGGACTGATGTGAGTCTTACCCACTGGACAGGAAGTTGTCTTAATAAAACACATACAGGAAACACAATAACCAACTGGACTGATGTGAGTCCTACCCACTGGACAGGATTATTGTGTTTCCTGTGTGTTTTTATTAAGACAACTTCCTGTCCAGGTGTAGGACTCACATCAGTCCAGTTGGTTATTGTGTTCCTGTAGTGTTTTATTAAGACAACTTCCTGTCCAGTGGGTAGGACTCACATCAGTCCAGTTGGTTTATTGTGTTTCATGTATGTGTTTTATTAAGACAAACTTCCTGTCGTGGGTAGGAACTCACATCAGTCCAGTTGTTGTTGGTTTCCTGTATGTGTTATTAAAGACAACCTTCCTGTCCAGTGGGTAGGACCTCACATACAGTCCAGTGGTTATCTGTGTTTTCCTGTAGTGTTTTTTATTAAGAACAACTCCTGTCCAGTGGGTAGGACTCACATTCATCCAGTTGGTTAGTTGTGTTTTCCTGTATGAGAAATTGTCGTTGTTTCCCTCACCTGTTGAAATCCTCTGGGGCCAAAATGCAGAACGAGGAAAATAGGTTATCGATATGAAATACATATGACAGTTATTATATAATATGAAGATGGGGGAGCTTGGGGAGAGGGAGGAGGGAGATGGAGGACCGGTAGAGGTTACTTTGGGATGTGGGGGAGGATGAGCCTTGGTAAGGGTGTGTAATTATCTGGTGAGCAGGGTGGCAGGGGATGAGCGCTTTGGTGAAGGTTGTGTAATTATCTGGTGAGCAGGGTGCAGGGGATGAGCCTTGGTGCAAGGGTGTGTAATTATCTGGTGAACAGGTTGCAGGGAATGAGCCTTGGTGAAGGTTGTGTAAATTTATCTGGTGAGCAGGGTTGCCAGGGAATGAGCCTTGGTGAAGGTTGTAGAATATCTGGTGAGCAGGGTGCAGGGGATGAGCCTTGGGTGAAAGGTCTCGTGGAACTTATCTGGTGAGGCAGGGTGCAGAGGGATGAGCCTTGGTGAAGGTTGTGGATTATCTGGTGAGCAGGGTGCAGGGGATGAGCCTTGGTGAAGGTTGTGTAACTTATTTGGTGAGCAGGGTGGCAGGGGATGGCCTTGGTGAATGGTTGTGTAAGTTATCTGGTGAGCAAGGGTACAGTGGATGAGCCCTTGGTGAAGGTTGGTTGTAATTATCTGGTGAGCCGGGTGCGGGGATGAGCTGGTGAAGGTTGTGTAATTATCTGGTGAGCAGGGTGCAGGGGATGAGCCTTGGTGAATGGGTTGTGTAATTATCTGGTGAGCAGGGTGCAGGGGATGAGCCTTGGTGAAGGTTGTGTAATTTACGGTCGAGCAGGCGTGCAGGGGGAATGGAGCCTAGGTGAAGGTTTGTGTAATATCTGGTGAAGGGGTGTCAGGGGATGAGCCTATGTTGAAGGGTGTGGTAATTAATCCTGGTGAGCAGGGTGCAGGGTATGAGCCTTGGTGAAGGTTGTGTAATTATCTGGTGAGCAAGGGTGCAGGGGATGAAGCCTTGGTTGAACGGTTGTTAATTTATCTGGTGGAGGGCAGGGTGCAGGGGAATGAGCCTCGGTGAAGTTTTGTGTAATTATCCTGGTGAGCAGGGTGCAGGGGATGAAGCCTTGGTGAAAGGGCTGTTGTAATCTATCTGGTGAACAGGGTTGCAGGGGAAATGAGCTTGGGTGAAGGGTTGTAATTATCTGTGAGCAGGGTGCAGGGGATGAGCCTTGGTGAAGGTTGTGTAATTATCTGGTGAGCAGGGTACAGGGATGAGCCCCTCGGTGAAAGGTTGTGTAATTATCTGGTGAGCAGGGTGCAGGGGAATGAGCTTGGTGAAGGTTGTGTATTATCTGGTGAGACAGGGTGCAGGGATGAAGCTTGGTGAAGGTTTGTGTAATTATCTGGTGAGCAGGGTGCAGGGGATGAAGCCTTGGTGAAGGTTGTTGTAATTACTGGTGAGCAGGGTGGCAGGGGAATGAGCCTAGGGTGAAAGGTTGTGTAATTATCTGGTAGCAGGGTTGCAGCGGGAGAAAGCCTTGGTGAAGGGTTGTGTAATTATCTGGGTTGAGCAGGGTTGCAGGGGATGAGCCTTGGTGAAGGTTGTGTATTATCCTGGTGAGCAGGAGTGCAGGGGATGAGCCTTGGTGAAAGGTTGTTGTAATTATTGGTGAGCAGGGTGCAGGGGATTGAGCCTTGGTGAAGGTTGTGTAATTTATCTGGTGAGCAGGGTGGCAGGGGATGAGCTTGGTGAAGGTTGTGTAATTATCTGCTTCGCAGGGTTGGCAGGGGAGAGCCTTGTGAAGGTTAGTAATTATCTGCCTTCGCAGGGTGGCAGGGATGAGCCTTTGTGAAGGTTGGTCGTAATTATCTGTGAGCCAGTGTGGGCAGCGGGATCGAGCCTTGGTGAGGTTGTGTAATTATCTGGTGAGCAGGGGAGCAGGGGATGAGCCCTTGGTGAAGGTTGTGTACATTATCTGTGAGCAGTGTTGCAGGGATGCAGCCTTGGGTGAAATGGTGTGTAATTTATCTGGTGATCAGGGTGCAGGGATTAGGAACATTATATAAGTAGGTAGGCAAATGAATGGCCTGAGCAGGATGTCTTGGGGCTGTAGATCATGGCCAGAGTAAACACACACATAACACACACACACACACAGGTGCCACACACACCCACACAACATTCACACACACACACACACACACCACACACACACACACACACACACACACGCACACACACCAACACACATTCACACACACGACACACACACACACACACACACACACTCAATGCAGCCATAATTATTTGGTTCAAGGGGCTTCCACAGTTACAGGCTGACACGGAAGGCAGAGAGGGAAGCACAAGAAGTTGGGCCAGTGGCTCGGGATTTCTCCTCAGTCTCCTGGATAAATTCAGCCATGAATCTCAAGGCCAGAACCATCGCTTTTCCCCAACTGATTTCTCTGCTAGGACCACCTTGAGAAAGAGCAGGGGTCCATGCAGATTCAACAGCCCTTAAAGAAGAGATACATTGTGTGGCTAGACCTAAACCCTGATGGGCTCAAATGATTGACTCACTAATTCCTAATAAACTGTTTGTTTAACACAAAGGCTGGTTTTGATTTGTATGATGAATAGGGAGACACATGGAGGAGAAACGTATATGGATGTATGGCTGCGTTCATTTCTGACAGATGACAGAGTTGAATCCAAAAGCAGGAGATAGAAACATACTAAAAATAAGGACGGAAAGAAAAATACTTTTTAATCAACCCTGCTCCCGAAAAAGCATGTCCTCATTTCTGTATCTTTATCAGATGTGTAATGAATTGTGCTGTCTGCCTGCAGCTTGAACTTTGAATCCATCATCTATAATGCTAACCTTCAATCCTCATCATCACAATCCCAAACATACATGGCTGCCTCTGGCCTCACACCAGTCTGAACCTAACAATCACTTCAGTTTCTCAACTCAACGTATGTCTCTCAGTGTTGTTTACGATGAACTAGAATGGAGCCTCACATCAACAGGCCCAATCAAACAGAAACCTCAAACTTCCTATGTAGCTGCTTGGCTGCCTCTTCTGAACTAACTTCAATCGTGTGTGTGTGTGTGTGTGTGTGGTGGTGTGGTGTGTGTGTGTGGTGTGTGGTGTGTGTGTGTGGTGTGTGTGTTGTGTGTGTGTGTGTGTGTGTGTGTGGTGTGTGGTGTGTGTGTGTTGTGTGTGTTTGTGTCTTTGCGGGGGAATAAGCAGTCAATGAATTTCTGTTGATATGCCAAGGAAAAATGGATAAAAAAGGAATTCTTCTTCTTCAGTATGTCCCACAATGTAAAACAAGCCTCTGGAAAAGCAAACTTTGGCAGTACAACAAAGGCAGTGTTATGTCTGGCTATTTGACTTTTCTTTCAAGCTGTAATTTGGTCTCCAGATCAATATTTGTCGCAATGCAGCTTTTCCTTCTCTGCCTGTTGGTTATGAGAATGGCAAGAGGGAGCACAACTTATTCTCCTAATGACCAGCAACAGCAATCAGAGGCAGCTGTATAAACCTTCTGAATATCTATTAAGATTCTCCTTTTCTCTTAGAGCTCACAAACTCAGAAGTCCACCGACTGTACATTCGCCCTACCTACCTAACCCCCCACACACAGGCAAAATGGATTTTCCTTCCAATTAAGAATTTCACTGTCAGATGACATGAAATTGATATGGGGCAGAAGGCACGACAATCAGGGGAAGGGAGAGATAAAGCCATCCTGCAACAGTGAGGGGCCTCCACGCACCTGACATCTGTGTTCTGTAACTTCTAATGCCGACATTAAACTTAAAAAACAAAGCTGTTCAAATAGAGACAATTGAGCAGTCCTCAAGCATTCTGCTTAACACAATCAATATCATGATCCATACAGTAAAAGACCATGATGGCATTGCAGCATGCCACAACAAACTAGGCGTGAGCTTCAAGTCTCCAGACATTAGATTCAGGATAGCAAGGAAAGGAAATGCTAGAACCTAGCCAGTGTTATCCTTGGGGCCTCTTGTTGTAACCAAGTTAGCCTCCAAGCTCTAACACTTGCTTAAGAGGTATTTCAGTATATACTGCCTGATTTGACAAACTTTCAGATTCAATTGCCACTGTCAATCCACACTGGCTTCCCTCGCCACACTCATTGTGATGTGGCATTACGGCTCTTGCATACCGCCAGGACCACTTTCTTATAGACGTCTCTGGCCCCGAATAAAATGGTCAAGTCGGCCCGTGAAACTGCTGAAGCAGGCCTTAAAAGTAAATAAGTAGATAAACTTCAGCGCAATTACGTACTAGCAGTCTGCACTAACTTGTGTCGCGAAAGCAATTGGTTGATACGATCCCATGACCTTTATAATTCCGCATATCAGCTTCCATTGGATTTGGAGAAGGCATAAGCCAAGTTCAAGTAATAGTTAAAAGGTACTGGTAGATGCATCCCAAAAGTGCAGCCCTATTCCCATGTAGTGCACCTACTTTTGACTCAGGGCCCCAATAGGTCAATAAGTGCAAGATGTCACTAGATAAGAGGAAATTAGGCTTACCATCTTTGGTACATCTCCACCTAACACTCACACATGGATGACTAACAGTCGAAGTGAGAGTGTGAGAAGACGCTGATTTAATCCTGTCACTATGTATCTGTTTAAAAGCCTGTATATGCAGACTGGCCATTTAAGTTGGTCTGTCCTTGGTAGGATATAAGAACTAAGGCAGCTAAGTGAAATTGTAACCAATGCAGCCTGGTGGGAAGAGGAAGAGAGGATTCATGGTGTGATAAGAGTCAGACTGGGTCCTGATATTG
>NW_019942628.1:366156-367386 GCF_002910315.2 Salvelinus sp. IW2-2015
TTAGTTGGGTTAATTGTGTTCCTGTGTGTGTTTTATTAAGACAACTTTCCTGTCCAGTGGGTAGGACTCACATCAGTCCAGTGTTATTGTGTTTCCTGTGTTGTGTTTTATTAAAGACAAACTTCCTGTCCAGTGGGTAGGAAACTCACATCAGTCCAGTGTGTTATTGTGTTCCTGCATGTGTGGTTTTATTAAGACAACAACTTCCTGTCCAGTGGGTAGGACTCACATCAGTCCAGTTGTTATTGTTTCTGGTATGTGTTTTATTAAGACAACTTCCTGTCCAGTGGGTAGGCACTCACCATCAGTCAGTTGGTTATTGTGTTTCCTGTATGTGTTTTATTAAGACAACCTTCCTCCAACTGGACTGATGTGAGTCCTACCCACTGGACAGGAAGTTGTCTTAATAAAACACACACAGGAAACACAATAACCAACTGGACTGATGTGAGTCTTACCCACTGGACAGGAAGTTGTCTTAATAAAACACAGCACCACTCTCTCTTAAAGCTGATTCAGTAAATCCCTCTAATATCAGAGAGAGTGAAGACACTTGGGTGAACACCGACAGTATTTCAGATAAATTCTCATCCCATTAAGGGAGTCTCCAATACAC
Organism: Salvelinus sp. IW2-2015; assembly: GCF_002910315.2. Taxonomy (NCBI): domain Eukaryota; kingdom Metazoa; phylum Chordata; class Actinopteri; order Salmoniformes; family Salmonidae; genus Salvelinus; species Salvelinus sp. IW2-2015. The sequence goes on from NW_019942628.1 coordinate 366,773, forward strand.
ATAATTTCCATTAATTTTTTTAATATCGAGTGCAAAGAGATGACATGCTCAATGTTAAGTTAATTCAATAATGAGCTCTGGCCATAATTAGGCCAATTTGGTGGAGGAAGCACAAATGACATTTAACGCAGGACCGGCAGCCTGTTGTCCAGAACTGGAATCAGACCAGACTTCTATGTCTTTCTTTAATATGCATCGGTTCCTCCAACATTCACAGACAGTCCCGGGCTAAAACTGCCTTTGATTAGGACAGTGCCAACTCTGATATTTATTTCTGTAATGCCAGTGAGTTAGTAGCTGCGTTATGGCAAGCCCAGGCTAGACATGGAGCTAATGTGATTATAGAGTTGTAGGTTTAACAAGCCTGTGTAGTTTGATCTGGGTGTGAGGGAGGGCAGGCTGTGTTAGCTGCCTGAGAATAATAGTGGAAATATGAGGCAGGCAGTGTTAGTATGAGGCAGTCAGTGTTAGTATGAGGCAGGCAGTGTTAGCATGATACATTAGTCTGAGGCAGTCAGTGTTATTATGAGGCAGGCAGTGTTAGTATGAGGCAGTCAGTGTTAGCATGAGGCAGGCAGTGTTATTATGAGGCAGTCAGTGTTAGTATGAGGCAG
>NW_019942628.1:369058-372854 GCF_002910315.2 Salvelinus sp. IW2-2015
GGAGCTGGGCCAGGCAGAGCAGCAGGAGGACGGGAGCTGGGACAGGCAGAGCAGCAGGAGGAGTGGAGCTGGGTCAGGCAGAGCAGCAGGAGGAGTGGAGCTGGGTCAGGCAGAGCAGCAGGAGGAGTGGAAATGGGCCAGGCAGAGCAGCAGGAGGAGTGGAGCTGGGCCAGGCAGAGCAGCAGGAGGACGGGAGAGAGACCAGACTCCAGGGGAGAAGGGAGGATCTCCAGACTGACCCATGCATCCACCAGGTGACCAGCCTTTTGCAGCAGGTTGCACTAGGCTGGCACGACCACTGTCTTTGTGTAAGGATGGGGCCTCAGAACAGACAAATACTTTCTTAGGTCCCACTTTTTTTGTCCATGATGCATTTTTATATATTTTTTCTCTTCAAAGGAATCATTTTCAAATGAGATCAATAACAAATCAATCCAAATGTAAATGTTTTTGCCTTAAGCTTTTTAAAAAGACTGAGACAATATGATTGTGGACCATCTACGGTTCACTGTTTCTCTAATATCTCAGATATGGCTAGAACAACCTGAGGGGACCATATGTGTGATGGGACTGTTTATCCTGCAGTGAGGAAGTAATGATCCTGACACAGAACCCTCAACCACCAATCAGGGGCCAGCTTCTCTCTCACACACATCCTCCATTAACCCCTCTCCTCCTCTGTAAATCAACAGCCATATCTATCGCCTGCAGCCCTTTATGAAATGTGTCTGTTTGTATGTGTGTGTCGAAGCAGGGTAGGAGGTCCGTGAGGTGACAGATTAGGGGATTTTAAAAGGCCTCAGTCCCCCCTCAGCCTCCCAGGTCATGGGGGGGTCAGGTCAGGTGCAGCCCTCGCTCTGTTAGTTCTGGGGGATAACCTCTGACCCCTGGGGTTGAGAGGTCACCCACCTGAGACCCTGGGTGTCTGGGAGGGTTGCTAGGGGTCATCAGTGTTTTCATTAAACATCAGCCGTGGTTAAGTGGAAAGAAATGAATCATTTGTCTTCATCAGGGCTGACCTTACACACACCCTACACAGACTAGCTGTGTCAGGGGCAAGAGCCCTCACAACATGAGCAGTATCCAGCTACACCCCCCTGTTGCACTGAGCCTAGGGCTGGGTGGTATACCATATTTTACGATGTGCCGGTATTGATGTACGGACCGGTTTGGTTTTTTACTTTACCTTCTAGAATGGTATTTGAATGCTATGTTTGTTAAATGTGATACGCCGTGTGTAACGTCCATTTTTATAGTTTACTCCGCTACTTGATTTATCTCTCTCTCTCTCTCTCTCTCTCTCTCTCTCTCTCTCTCTCTCTCTCCTCTCTCCCTCTCTCCCTCTCCTCTCTCTCTCTCTCTCTCTCTCTCTCTCCCTCTCTCTCTCCTCTCTCTCTCTCTCTCACTCTCTCTCTCTCTCTCTTCTTCTCTTCTCTCTCTCTCTCTCTCTCTCTCTCTCTTTCTCTCTCTCTCTCTCTCTCTCTCTCTCCTCTCTCTCTCTCTCTCCTTCCATCAGTTCACCCAAGTGTCAAATTGTTAAAAATAAGTCCTAGATTGTTTGTCCTACGTGTCATTGTGGAAATTATCTCAAATGAGTTCGGGAAATGCAGAATTTGATTCAAATGTTGAAAAATGTTTTAAATTGTAGTTGAATTGAACAGTACTACTCATTAAGCAAACGCAAAACTTGTATTTATTAAAAAACATAAAATAACATCATACCGTAAAAAAAGTGAAAAGTTCCGTGATAATATTTTGGCCATATCGCCCAGCCTTAACTGAGCCTTTCATTCTTGGGTCTCGTTTCTAAACACACAAAGGCAAATTGTCCAAGATAGACACAATCGCATGCCTACTAAAACCGAAGATAGACAAAAATGTACTTTGGCTATTTACAGTCACCTCTCTGGAAACTGGTAGCTACTACACTGGAGCAATCAGTAGAAGTGTTACTGAGGACTGGCCAATCTGTAAGTTACAACAGCATCTCCAGGCATCACAGTTATCCCACACCCCCTTTCTTCCTCTGTCTCCTGTTCTGACTGGCAGTGTGCCACCTCTCTTTCTGACCAGGGCAACAGCAGGGGAAGGGGCTGGGGCTGTATCACTATGCAGTGTGGAGACAGTGAATCAATGAAGCCTGGAGGACTGCTCCCACTCTGTCACAGGCAGCCCCTAAAATTAATGACCAGGAACCAGGGAACCAGGGACCGTCCACTCCCCTTTCCCCTCTCCTCTCTTCCCCTCTCGACTCCTCTCCTCTCCTATCCTCTCCTCTCCTCTCCCTCCCCCTCTCCCCTCCCCTCTCCACCAGCCAATCTGCAACAAAATGACCAGCCGTGAATCACCACAGTGTTTACAGGCATGCTGCCAATGAAACGGCTAATTCCACCCGGACAGCACAGCCTCGTGTAATACAGGAGAATCATATGAAGCAGAGGAATCCAATGACTAGATAGATACATATAAACCCAAAGACATGTGAAAGGTATATGGAGGAGACTGGAGACATTCTGTCTACTCTGCTTGGGATCAATGGTGGACTCTTGTCTAATACGGTCTTAAACACCAGGACACATGACCACCTGGACAATTACACTGACAAAGATGTAAAAACATGGAAGGGAGATTAAAGCAGGCAATATAAATCAAATGCCTGGTTAAATAACAAATAGGTAAACAAATAGTTAAAAGTTGAGAAAAAGCTTTTAAAACATTTACTCGTGCTAGCTGGAAAAACTGTAGGCCGACATCTAATGGAGAAGCGGGTAAAAGCCTGATCAAATCAAATACCATAACATCACTCGACTTTACAGGGAGACAAAGAGCTGCTTTATTGACTGCTGGTGCTGTTACCATATAACCAGAACACAGTGGCGCCGTAGAGCTGAGTCTGCATTTCTCCCTGTACTTACACAACGTCATGTATGGTATACAACCTAGTGGTACACCTAACACAATACTAGATGATTCATGGACTGTGTGTGCAATATTTAAAGGGACACAATACAATAAATGGAATAACCAGATAAGAAAAGCCTATCAGATCTGACATGAAGCCAGTTGGAAGGGGGGCATGGCATGGGCCTATAGAGGGGACCGATAGGGGGGTTGGTGGCTAGAGGGGAGGGGGCACTGGGCAGCATGCCAGCCGAGAGAGAAAGAGAGGAAAATATGGAGATGATCTCTAATTACCTTCCCTACAGCATCCCCAGCAGTAATACACCACATCACAGCCTTCCTCCATCCCAGCCAAGTAATACACCACATCACAGCCTTCCTCATCCCAGCAGTAATACACCACATCACAGCTTTCCCCCATCCCAGCAAGTAATACCACCACAACACAGCCTTCCTCCATCCCAGCAGTAATACACCACATCACAGCCTTCCTCCATCCCAGCGTAATACACCCATCACAGCCTTCCTCCATCCCAGCAGTAATACACCACATCACAGCTCCCCCATCCCAGCAGTAATACACCACATCACAGCCTTCCTCCATCCCAGCAGTAATACACCACATCACAGCCTTCCTCCATCCCAGCAGTAATACACCACATCACAGCCTTCCTCCATCCCAGCAGTATACACCCATCACAGCCTTCCTCCATCCCAGCAGTAATACACCACATCACAGCGCTTCCTCCATCCCAGCAGTAATACACCACATCACAGCCTTCCCCCTCCCAGCAGTAATACACTCATCACAGCCTTCCTCCATCCCAGCAGTAATACACCACATCACAGCCTCCCCCATCCAGCAGTAATACACCCTCATCACAGGCCTTCCCCT
>NW_019942628.1:372879-413387 GCF_002910315.2 Salvelinus sp. IW2-2015
ATTAACTATTCCTTACCTCTTAATCATGTGTGTGTGTGCACAGGGAGGTCTGCCTGGGTCCTACACACACACACACACCACACACACACACACAACCACACACACACACACACACACACACACACACACACACACACACAACACACACACAACACACACAAACACACACACACACACACACACACCACACACACACACACACACACACACACACAACACACACACACAAAGACAGACACACAGACACAGACACAGAGAGAGAACTAATCCCTCTAATCATGTCTCTATTGGAGGCCAACACAGCAGAGCACCCTGCGTTCTAGTCAACATATAGTACACATCCCAGTAGGCACATGCTGTTCACAACACGATAGACCAGGATCCCTCCTCTCCCACAGACAGCAGATGTACACACCACCACCACCACCACCCATGAGTATATAGTGCTAACACACCACCACCACCCAGCTAATATAGATGCCGATACCACCCACCACCGTTATAGATGCCTACACCTCCCCGAAGCAAAGTATATGTGAGTCATAAGGTGCGGACAAAGGAAGTAAAAATAAGTGTTTACGAAAAGCTTTAAAAGAGGTCTAAATTAAAGAGCAGAACCAAGATACAGAGTAAGGAGAACAGGAAAGATTTAGAAGGGAAATTGATAGAATAGAAGACTTGAAAGAGCAGATAGTGGAGATCGAATAGAACATCGAAAATTGCCGAAAATTTGCCTCCGAAAACAAAAGACGATACCATGTGACAGTAGGAATTCCTAGTTGGTCTAGGTCTTAGAGGAAAGGGAGACAGAAAGCGAATCTAAGAGGATCAAGGGACCTGGAGGGGGTTCCCCCAGAGGATTAGTAGTGCCAACAGCCCTCTAGTAACACATATGCAGTCCTCAAAGTACATCTCCTGTCCCATTGTGAGTATGGAGGGGAATTGTGAAGGATAGACGAGTCAAAAAACGTCAAGGAGGGGAGAGGAGGTTGAAAAAATAATAATCGACATGCAGACGTCGGATTTGAAGTCGCTTCAAGGAAGAAGAGCGGGTGTCTGCGATCAAGTTCGTCAGCAGTAATGACGCTCAAGACCAGTCAAGTTCCCAAGTCATTGGAGGAATCTCAAGGAGACTGTGGGTGAGAAAGATCAAGCTAGAGTTGGACCAATAGTAGGAGTATATGGAAGGTGATGAATTGAGACAAATTAGAAAATAGATCTCCACTTCAGGAGAATATATTATGACTAGCCCCTGTGCCACCACTAAGATGCTCGCTGATTTTAAGAGAAGAACAAAGTGAGAGAGGCACGTGGACGTCAGACGATGTAGCAGTGTTTTCTCTTGGGTGCCTTGTACATGTCTCTCAGGGCCAGTAAGCGCAAAGGACCTGACCACGGGCAGCATTTAAGCTGAGATAATCGGGAGTTCGCGACGATGAACTCGGGTTAATATCTCTCAGTAATTGAAGGTTGTTAATCATTCTGACCACTAAGCCGTCAATCTTAAGAATTATTGGCCAATATTCAACTCAACCCCTGGCCAACCTAACAAACCACAGTAATCCAAACCACGTGAACCACGCTCAGCCAGATTGGCATATCCATACACCAGTTCTCACCTGCTGTGATTGTCTGAGACTAGCCACAACAGCAGGAATGAAACTATGAGTAAGCCCTTTTGTAGGAAAAACTCATTAATTTGGCAGTTCCTGCTCCCCATTGGCGTAGGCCTATGCCCTCCCAGGCCCACCCATGGCCCCCCTGCCCAATCATGTAGACAATCCTATTAGCCAATTAGAACTGCCTAATGAAAATTTTATTCCAGAGCTGATTTCCTATACTGAACCTGTTGACCTTAAAATACTTTGATAATTGGTGCATTGTTTTTTGAATTATTGTGCTGTTTGTAGTCTACCAAGCCTTAAAGCAACAATGCCTAATTTATCATAACCTTACAATAACAAATCCTAACTTTTTAAATCCCTATATATCTTGAATGCCATTAATCATTCCTTTATTTTAACTTTAATATCAGCTGTTTATATCGTAAAACACACTTCTTCAGAGAAAGGGTACTACCAGCGAGTTCGGCGTATCCTGAGAAGAATGCTGTTCCTAAGGAATAGCCTGTTGTCGATTCTAGAGAACCAAGACCTTCTTATTTTCCCTTATCACAGTCACGACACCATTTTTTGGTCATAAAACATGTAACAAAACAGAATGAGCAGACCCAAGCCATCATTCAAAGAGTAATCATTTTAAACGGGGCTTCATTTGAGAGAGTTCTGAGAAACACATTTTAAATCACACATCGGTTACAACCAACAATCCGTCTTCCTTTATTGTTATCAAGGAACGTCTCCGATTTGCGTTTTTTTCTGCCGAGTCCTTTTGGCAAATTCTTACATGGATTTATACATTCTTACCTATGTGTGGCAAGACATCCTGCATTTTGTTGTCAATTATCTTGACCAAGACATACATGTGATATACCTAAAGTATGTATGAAGTTATGACCAGTACATCGCATGGGGGATGAATTATGGCTCAGACATCGATGTGATGAATTAATGACAGAAATCTTTGCCAATGTGATGAAATATTGAGCGAGGACTTCGCATGTGATGCATTTGAATGACCAGACATTCTTAGCATGGTAATCGGCCAACATCTGCTATGTATGATTGACCAACATCTGCATGTGATGATGTATGACCAGGAAATCTGCATGGTGATGAATTATGCCAGGACATCTGCTGGTGATGAGGCACAGGACACTGCATGTAAGAATATTACCAGGACACTCTGATGTAATGAATTATGACCAGTGGCATTCTGATGTGATGGAATTGGGCAGACATTGCATTGATGAATTATGACACAGGACATCTGCATGCGTGATGAATTATGCCAGGACATCTGACATGTAATTATGACCAGGCATTGATGGGAGATTATGACCAGGACATCTGCATGGTGAGAATTATGCCGAACATCTGCATGGTAATAATATATGGCCAGACATCTGCATGTGATGATTATGGCAGGAACATCTGCATGTGATGAATTATGCCAGGACTATCTGCATGGTATTGAGCCAGGACATCTGCATGGAGATTATGACCAGGACATCTGCATGTGTAATTAATTTGGCCAGAATCTGCTGTAATGATTATGCCAACAATCTGTGGGTAAGATTATGGCCAGAATCGCTATGTAATGAATTATGCCAGGAATCTGCTCATGTAATGATTAGACCGGAATTCTGCATGCGTAATTAATTCCAGGACATTCTGCATGTAATTGAATTATTGGCCAGGGTGTTGTGTGTGTTGACGGATTCTGCATGGGATGAATTTCATTGACCAGGAACATTCTGCTGGTATATGAATTGACCAGTACGTATTGGCTTGGTTATTTGTTATGTACATTATGACAATTATGAGACATCTAGTCTGGTGTGATATTATGTATCTTCGACATCCTGCAATCGTGTGAATTATGACCAGAACATCTGCATGGTGATAATTATGACCAGACATTCTGCATGTATGTTCTTGAATTATTGACAGGACATCTGCATGTGATTGAATTTCTTTTGCCAGGAACATCGACTGTGATAATATGCCGAGGACATTCTGCATGTATAATGAAGCACAGAACATCCTAGTATGTATGAATTATACAGGACATTGCAGTGAGATTATGTACCTCCTGGACCCCCACTAGGGAAAAGACATATACCTTTAATCCTGTCCAACAAATGTATGATGCTATTATACCAGAACATCATGCAAACTAGGTCGAAATGAAATTCAATGACGTAATACATCTGATGTGATGAATTATGACCAGGGAAACATCTGCATGTATGAAGTATGCCCAGAACCATCTGCCCATGGTATATCTGAATTATCGCAACACAAGACACTCTGCATGGTTAATGATTATGGCCAGACATCTGCCAAGTGAATGAGCCCAGGACATCTGCATGGTATGAGGCTTCAAACTAGGGCCCATGTGCCATAATATGACAGCGTAACATCTGAGCATGTGCATAATTATGCCAGGAGAACAAAATCATTGCTACCATAGGTGATGAATTTTAATCGATCACTCAGACAGCATGACTAGAACTGGGTTAATGAATATGTAATGAACCAAGGATAAAATCTGCAAATAAAGAGATTGAAATGATTAATGCAGGACATCCTGCATTGTTTGATGATGACCGGTAATCTGCATTTTACTGATTAAAACATGATAACCACAGGAATGATCCGGCAGGTTGGAATGGATCAAGAACATCTGATGGGTGGCATGATGACAGCCAAGCATTGCAACTGTAGAATGATACTAATCATATATACGAGAGCATCGGGTTAGGTGACCAGTTGGTGCCGCCAGACAATGTAAGCGGACGGAGGCTAAGTACCTTGAGTGAGGGAGTGAGATGAAGTTAAAACGATGGGTACATAGTATAGTCGATGGTATAAGTAAGGAGAGTAGTAAAGTTTACTTGATCCCTAATTAGAATATTAAGGTAAACAGAGAGGTAGCAGCAAATACCCAGACAGCTAAGCATAGCTTCTGTGGTACACATTTGACTAGATGTCAGAAGTCTCTATGGCTTTGGGATAGAAAGCTGTTTAGAAGCGTCTTTGTACATAAGACTTGGTGTTAGCTTGGCCAATAACAGGACACTCTGGGGATGAAAATATGACAGGACCCATCAGGGGGAGAATGGAAATCGAGGATGAAATTTAGGACCAGGACAGCGTGCAGGGGGAGGATGGGTAACCGCCCATGGTTAACCACGGTGCGTAAGTGCGAGAGATGGAATGAGGAACAGTAGCTATGCCCTTAGACGAGTGGTGGGCGTCTGGACAGATTTAAGTGAGAGAGCGTTCCTCTTGACAGGCCGTCTGGTAGATTAGAGTGAACTGAAGGCTTGCTGAGGTAAGGCTTATCCAAAGGTCACCAGTGGTGAGATGGTGATACTGGGATCAAGTACCGGCGAACTACCCTTACTGTATTGCGCTTTATGGTCAGGATGCCCCCCTGGTGTGTTTGTGTACGGAGTTGATGCTACTCTCAAATAGACAGTATTAAGTATTATCTCTACACTTGAACCTAAAGTCACTTGGACAACATATAAACTATTCAAACATGTAACTTTTAGAACAACACCTCATAGCTTAGATTGACTCATAATAGCGTGATCCCTAACGAAGCGTAGAATATACACCTCCATTAATTGACTCTAATGCTCACTGGTACCCCCTAAACAGTAGTGATAACCTTCCACCAGTATATAGATTCGAAAAATGATAAACTTGGAATACTTCCTCTGTTAGTATAAACCTCCACATTGACTCTGTTACTGTACCCCCTGTAGGTAATAAAACCTCACTTCTCGCAGTTAGAACCTCATGCCATCCCAGCAGTAATACACCACATCACAGCTTTCCCCCATCCCAGCAGTCATACACCTCATCACAGCCTTCCCCCATCCCAGCAGTAATACACCTCATCACAGCCTTCCTCCATCCCAGCAGTAATACACCACATCACAGCTTTCCCCCATCCCAGCAGTAATACACCACATCACATTCTTCCCCCGTCCCAGCAGTCATACACCATACCACACTGGCCCCTGCCTACACCCCATTCCCCATCACCAACATCACCATCACGCCGCAGACAAGATCATTCAAACCCAATTGTATTACCTTACCTCTACCTACCACCAGCTGCTGAGGTAATGCGATTGGAGTGGTAAAGAGAGAGGGGTCTTGGGGTGAATATTTATAGAGCTGTCCCAGTAGAGTAAGATGTGGCCAGGGGAAGGGGAGCCCTCTGGGGTTACCGCCTGCTGAGGAAACCCCCTCTCTGACGGACTCTGATAAAGACAAATGGATACTCTAGCTCCACCACGGCTTTACCATGTCCAGGGTGAGGCATGGTCTATGGGACAGACAGTGGGCTATCCTAATTGGTGACCTGTGGGGCAGGGGGTGAGGTAGGGCGGGGATTGGGTGACTGAGTGACAGGGGTGTCAATTCATCCTGAGAGAGGTCAGGGGTCAGGTGATCAGCAGGGCCAGAGTTGTAGGGACAGGGGATGTATCTCTCTGACATCAGATTTATCTAGACTGGCTGTCCAGCAGAGAGACAGGCCTTCACAAATGGTCCCACCACACTATCAATAAAAAACACTTAAGTGCCTTTGTTCAACCGATGGAATCTAAAAGAGCTGGCCAACTGCCATAAGTGTAAAAATGAACAAGTCTGAGGCACGGTCTGTGGCTAAGTCCTGTAGCTGACTATAAGTGGATAGAAAGTCTGAAACAAAGGATATGCTCAGCGGTGAGGATGCAGTGAACTCCGTTGTCTTTGTCCTCTGCCTGGCTAAAACAGAGCTGCATAATGGTGAGCACTCAAAAAGAGAAATAAGGAAGACAGAGAGGAGACAGAGAGACGAGACATAGAGAGAGAGAGGAGAGAGAGAGAAGAGACAGAGAGAGGAGAAAGAGAGAGCGAGACGAGACAGAGAGATGAGACAGAGAGAGGAGAGATATGAGGCAGATAAAGAGATGAGACAGAGGGAGAAGAGACAGAGAGAGGAGGCGGAGAAAGAGAGGAGACAGAGAGATGAGACAGGGAGAGGAGTTATAGAGGAGAGAGAGGAGGCAGAGTAAGAGAGGAGAGAGAGGAGACAGAGAAAGATATGATACAGAGAGAGGAGGCAGAGAGAGGAGAGAGAGAAGACAAAGAGAGGAGTCAGAGAGAGGAGACAGAGAGAAGAGAGAGAGGGGACAGAGTGAGGAGAGAGAGGGGAGACAGAGAGGAGAGAGAGAAGACAAAGAGGAGCCAAAGAGACGAGTCAGAGAGAGGAGACAGAGAGGAGACAGAGAGAGGAGACAGAGAAAGAGAGGTGACAGAAAAAGGAAGTAAGGACTTGTTGAGCAGTAATCCCAGGCAGTTTCTGAGCATTGTCCTCTCTACTCTCCTCTACAGTAGCAGCTGGAGGGAAATCGATCATGTTTCCCAATTAATATTTAATCAGGCAGCCCCGGACGACCTCGACCAAGGACCCAGTCCACCGCTAAGCAAACACAGACAGCACAATGTAAAGGGAACGGGAAAGGGTGGAGGCCAAGTGCACTCCAAAGCCGGCTATCTGCCAGTTTCTTTATAGTCACACACACACAACACACACACACACACTCACACACACACCACAAACACACACACACACCACCACAACACAACACCACACACCACACACACACAACACACACACCACACACACACACACACACACCACCACACACACAACAACACCACACACACACACACACACACACACAACACACACCACACACACCAACACACAATACACATACACACACACACACACAACAAAGGGGGGCTAGATTGAAGTGGACAGAAGTAGCTGTGTCCCAGCCGGCCGTGTCTGTCTGACATTTCATCTCCTGTCAGTCAAAGCCCATCCCATCCCAGCCAATCACACTACTCGGCTGTATAAGCTAACTGCTACTGGGAAGATATAATATTCAGCCTGGGTTTAATAGACAGACAGCACAAAGAGTGACAGTCATCCTGCTGAGAGGAATGTAACATCATTCTTCTCCACAGTACATGACTGAAGTGACACTAAGAGCGAGCCGCCAACAAAAATGGCTTCCAGTTGAGGCATCCAAGACATAGGGCTACAACCGCTTATAAACACAGACACGAGTAGTCCTGTCTGCTCTAGCCTCCTATTCGTACCCTGTGGTCGATGTACTTGCTGGTACAGGGAATGTCTCGTCTCTGTCGTCCCCTGCTGTACCTGCTCGGTCTGTTGTCTCTGTCCTATCGCTTTGTCTGTGTCTGTCTGTCTGTGATCTGTCTCTCCTGTCCTGTCTCGTCTGTCTGTGTCTTCTCGTCTGTCTGAGTCTGGCTGTCTGTCTGTCTGCCTAATCTGTCTAGGTCCTGGCCTAGCTGGGCCTTTTGCAATGGCTGTGGCTGGCTTGAGCTGGCTTGGCCTGGCTGGCAGTACATCTTGCCGCTTCTGTCCGTTAGTCCGTCTGTTTACTGCATGTTTGTCTGTTGCCTGTCTGTCATGGCGGCGTCTGTCTGTACTGGTGTATCTATCCTAACTGTAGTGCTGTCTGTGTTGTTAGTGATTTCAACGAGCTGATTGGCATGTTGGTAGTAACAACTAGCTCTGACATTGGAACCGGAGACCGGTAGCATAGATCGTAATAAGGAATCCATCCAAAAGTTTCGGCTCATACCCTACTCTATTTGTTAAGCTCAAAACTTTCGATGATAACAGATGAAATGAGCATGTTAGTGCTGTATGCTACAACACATAGAAAGGCTGGAAAAAAATGAACCTAGGGTGCTTGGCGTGACCTGAGACATAAGTAGAGAGAGAGATACTGGTCTGTGGGAACAGACTGTAAAACACTGCACCAAGGCCTCACGTCCGGAGTCAATCAACTGGAGCGAGAAAAACCATAAAGTAATGAGTAGAGATACTGCGGGGTAGCCACTGCGACACGGCTTCAATCCAAACCCACCACCTATATAGGAACTAGCCTTCGGAATGAGGAGTAAAGCTAATAATCAAGTCTACACGCTAAGAAAGAGACCTCACACCTGGTTCCTCTCTCCCCTGTTGACAAAAGGAGGCCTTTCACCATACCACTATTGTACAACAGCGTGCGGTCGTCTGCGCACAACCGAGGAGACACATATATAAAGGAGAGCTTGAAGTGCAGACCCACAATTTGAAGTGCGCTACTCGGATAAGAGCGGTCTGCTAAAAAGTGGAAACTTAAATGGTGACACACTTGGTTAACAAACACACTGTATCTCCCCACCGTCAATAAAGGGCACGGAGCCTTAACATTGTAAATATTGAAGTAGAAGAGAGAGAAGAAGACTATACCTGACAGAGGACACACTCAGACATAAACAAATAGAGGGAGTGCAGAGAGGGGTCGTCGTGATCAGCCTATCACGACAAGCAAAGAGAGACTTCTCCTCCACTCTACCGAGGGAGACACCTCTTACTACACGATTATGAGAGGAGTACAGAAGGTATCTTGGTATCTCCTAGTTTGACACAAAGGCCGGCTGTCACTATCACTCAGCGTCGAACACTTACCCCCTCCCAAATAATTTCTGTGTTAGGTGTGTGCTATGATAACATGAGGTGTGACCAAAAAGCATAGACGTAGATGAAGTATCAACTCAGCACACCGTCACAGCTGGCACCAACGGGACAGCATTCACTCAACAGTAAACAGCCCCAGTCAGTGGGGCGATGGGCGAGGAGAGTGAGGGAGTAGGACGCACACTGGAGTATGCACTGATGGCCATGGAAGTAAAGATGAAGAACCACCTCATTTGAGGGAGTCTGCTCTCGGGGATTCGGACAGCTGCTTTGCAATCCCACCCACTTAGCTCAACCACTGGAGGAGAACATTAAAGTAGAAGAGAGAGATACTGGTCCCACAGAGCCTGCAACTGGCACACTATCTTTCAAGAGATTCACACCACGTCGCAAACCACTTGTTTTCTCTGCATCACCGTTTCGCCGAACTTAGAAACCAAAGACAAGACAATTATAGACTCTGAGCAGTGAGAGTAGAGAGGCAGATTGAAAAGCATCCAATACGAGGTCCCCCTCGGAGACCTGTTCATACAGGCCCACTTTGCTCAGCGGACATAGACACAAGATGGTAGATCTAATGTAACCACCATGTCCACATTCATACCGCAGGCAAGCCGCAAAGAACATTATCTTCTGTGGAGGAGACTATTAACATAGCATGTTTACAAATGGACAGTAAGATATCACACTAGCGAGGTAGATCTTCCAGTGCATCAATATTAGTCGAGGCTTAGTAGCACAGCTATAGAGTCTCTAAGGCAACTACACCACGCCAGTATTATATACTTACTCTGGAGGAGACATAAAAAGAGTAAGCTGAGCAATTTCACTATAATAGTGCCTACTCAACAGTGGACCCACACGACCATAAACAACCCAAAACGAGAAACTATAGAAGACAAAATACGAGAGAATGAAGAGTCTGATCATCAGCAGCAAGCCCATATCACAAGAAGAACCAGCCTGCTATTGAACCGCACTGAAAGGCTTTGTGGGCAGCTCTCTTGACACTCTAGAGCCGCGTAGCGCAGGCCCACAAGGAGAGTGAATTTGATGTGCGAGATGGGTAAAAAATTGAACAGGGATTACATAGATCCAGGATAGATTGGAGGAGAGAAATTCCCTGATAGAAGATCGAAGTGTCACATATCAATACGGATGGCATCCCTTAACTGGCCCCTGGGCTCCGTCTTGCAAACGGTTGACAATAATGGCCACCTCCACCATATAGAACTACTTCTAGGACTTGAGGGGAAACACCACACATCCAGTCACATTAGAGTATCGAGCACGACAGTAAAGCCACACGAGGAACACCAAAAGGGAAGGATCAAAGCATATATGCAGTTGAATGCACAACAAGGCAGGCTGCAACCTGGGAAGTCAGCTGGGCCCTATACCATTGCTCCGTCAGGAGCTCTATTGACGTGGACTAAAGCTTGCCAAGATCCACAGAAGAGAAAAATATTAGCAACAACTTGCTCTCTAACGACAGAGTAATCTTTGAACTCAAGCCCACTATATGTCTTGTCGATGTCACTAAGTTGAAAGCAGATTTCCCCACTATATCATAACAGACCACCAATTGTAAGCCTAAGGCTCCATGTCTTAATTAAGAAGTTACCTTCTTTTTACCTAAGTCAGCATTGGTCCAAATGTATTAATTACCCCCACAGCGACTTTAGACCAACACCAGCTTATCCATGGCTCATGGCTTCGCTTTCTCTCTCTGTTCTCACCCTTCCAAATTGACTGAAGACCCAATTAACCTCTTAATACCTCATATCCAGAGCAATTCACCTACCTGCGCGCACCTGATTACGTCACTAGCACCAGTCTCGCGATCCACAAAGCAGACTAATTCCTTTCCACTCAGTCCGGACATCCATTGGAGTCATTTATTTCACTTTTACATGTCCACAGTGGCCAACGACAAGTAGAGCATTTTAAATGCATCCACCCCATATTGCATAAATCATATCGCTATTTTTCTGCCAGTCCGAGTCCAATTAATACACAAGTGTAACACACAGTACCTATTGCTTATGTCACTTACATTACACGACATACATTGTTTTGTACTTTATCTGGTTAACTCACATTACAATCATAGGTTCTCAGGATACTTCACATAGCAGAGGCGCGAGTGCACTATTAAATAATTTACAACTTTGAATCATCTCAGGCCGCGGAAGATCTGCGCGAGACCTCCACTCCTTTGCAGCTTAGGCTATATACCATTCGTACCATAGCTAGAACGTGTGGATAAAAACGAGAGGATCACTAAAGTCAAATTTGCACATTTCTGCTCCGCTAGAAGCTACCCAGGTCATGTTTATGTGCTGTTAAATGTGAAGTGGAGCAGGATTAGTATGTCGAGGGAGCAACAACGTCGGCCATTTCAGTCTCTCTTCTCGATGAAGGCGTCCAGAGGGTCTTCCCCGGCTGTCGCCAGCGTACACAAGTGTTAAAATACTGGCCGTCTCCAAGGGACTGAATAGTCTCTCCATGGTAGTACCAGCAGTACAGCAAAGTGAGCCACCCTCACAACTTCGCCTGCAGTGTGCTGTAATAATATGTCTCCATATCGGTTGTTGCAGAGCATCATGTGTCTGACATATGGGGAGTTGAGCATGTAGAAATGCTTGGGAGCACGCTGCGGGGCCACGGCGTGTCAACAACATAACGTGTTGTCTATGATCGTCTGTGGAGCTTTCATGAGAAAGTTGGTGTTTTTTGCTATGGATATAGCAGCCCGTGCGTAACAGTCCGATAGGTCCGTGTATCTAAAAGTTGTCTGCGTTGGCCAGGCGTTGGTGCCTGGGAGTGATACTAAAAAGGAGGCTTTCTTGGAATGTGGAGGACAGGTCCCTCCAGGTACTGGCGAGCACAATTTGGACTTGGTGTTTTGAATGATTCACCTCTCATTTGTCCCTCCAGCGATGGCCAGAAGAGCTGCAGAACTGCTAAGGCGTGGATATCTCTGGTTATGCGCATACGAACAGCACACTCTAATTGACACATCCCGAGCATCATGCTATTACGACATCATCCTCCTTAAGAGTCCACACTCGACGGACTAGAATCTATTCAAAGAGGAAGAAAACATTAAATGGTTAAGATAGAAGAGGAAACATAAAGAGAGAGAATGAAGAAAAAGGCAACAGAACTATACAGAGTCAGACTAACCTGAAACACGGAGAGAGAAAATGCACATTCAAAGCTGTCACAACAGTAAAACCTGTACAGTTTTGGTGGGAGGAGAAGCAAGATACACATGGGTGAGTTTATGGTGGGGTGAGCGGAAGGAGGATAGCCTTGGGTTTCCAGGCTGAGTGAACAGAGCAAGAGATAGGGGGCGCTTCGGGCCAAGGGGCGCAGCTATGTATGAGGTGGTCTCTTTCACATTGAGAGGGAATTCTTAGATAGGATAAACAAGCACTCTCACAATATGGTAAGATGAAGGTACTAGGTGGGACCCGATTCTAGTCTGGATTGAGAGCCGCATAAGATCGGCCCAGGTTTTGGTAGGCCAAGGACTAGCCGCTCTTCGGAGGAAGGGGCCGTTGAGCTTAGTAATACGCGGTGTGTCCACGACAGTAGACATATTGAGAGGGAGCCAGTGGCGCCAAAGGTTAGAGGTAGTGCGCGATCCTAGAAGCTGAGGATGAAGCCTACCGTAAGCAAATAGTAATGTGGTATGTCGAGAACTGCAGTAGTATGAGATTGAGAGGAAGAAAACCAGGGTGTAAGAGGACTAGTGCCGCAGGTTGACGAGGAAAGTGAGGACCAGCGAGTGTGAGGACCGAGCTAGAGAAGCCGACCAGGTTGACAAGGAATCCACCGTGGCACCCATCGTTCCTGAGAGGATATGGATGCCAAGGCTGAGAGAGGATAGTGGACACACCAGATGAAGGGAAAACCACCCTTGGGATGAATTGGGAACAACGACTGTGAGCCAAGGCCCTAAATCGCCCAACATCAATGCCTTTCAATCCTCAGCCAATGCTCTTGTGGCTTGAATGGAGCAAGTCCCCCGCAGCAATGTTCCAACATCTAGTGGAAGGCCTTCTAGAATGAGTGGAAGCTGTTGTAGTAGTCAAGGGAAGGACCAACTCCATATTAATGGCCCATGGTTTGGAATGAGAATGTTTGACGAGCGGTGTCACATTATTTTGGTCGTGTAGTGGTACGAAAAAAAGTCACGTTTGTAGCTGACTCACAGATTAAAAGTGTAAGTTTACTCTAACGTAAACCCCTAAATATTCCTTATAAGCAGAAGCCCGATCCCCTCCCTGCTCACAATGACTCTGACTTCAATTGCAAATTTCACACAGTATCTCTCACCCAGCAGACCTGCTGCAGTGGCTGTGGACATGCCTGGGAGCCAATATGGCTCTAATAAATTGGCTCGGGGGTGCGTGCCGCGAGCAGTTGGAGGGTTATAGTGGGAGCGGGCCAGCCCACAGAGTTTGAGACGGATTTATTGATGGAGACACCTGAAGGGGAAGTTGTTATGTATATGGTAAGGTAAGAGAGCAGAGTATGTGTAGGTGCTATCTGGCATTGCCAAGAGTCACGATGTGAGTTAATGAGTGTGTGTGCTTCACTATAAAACACAGTGTCAAAGCACATTTAAATAGAGTTTCACAAGTGATAAGATAATCCAATGTGTCACTCAAATGGCGAAGCAGAGAGAGTAATTTATGTCAGAAAATTACAATCAGACGTGCTTAGCAGAAGAATTGAGTGTCAGTGGGTATAACGCAACCGACGTTTGTAGTGAGTACTATCATTTGATGCACATTACAAAGGGCTGTTCAATTAATCAATCGGTTTAGTAGTGATCACTCTTTTTATAATGTGTACACTGATCGCAACATAAAGCAAACTGAAATGAACATGACATTGTGATATATAACCGTTTGGTTATATGCATCCACAGGCGCTAAGCATACCGAATGTTATATTGATCTAAGCGGTGAGGCAATCTAGATCCGTCTATTAGATGACAGGATAGATGGCGCGCAGGCTGAGAGATAGCGGCCCAGGTTGAGAGGATAGTGGCCCAGGTTGAGAGGATGTGGCCTATAGGCTGAGGAGGATAGTGGCTTACAGGTTGAGTGACGAGGAGAGGAAGTGGACCAGGTTTGAGAGGATAGTGGACCACAGGTTGAGAAGGGATAGTGGAACCAGGTTGAGAGGATAGTGGACCAGGCTGAGAGGATAAGTGGACCAGGTGAAGAGGATAGTGGATCCAGGCTGAGAGGATAGTGGACCAGGTGTGAGAGGATAGTGGACCAGGCTGAGAGGATAGTGGACCAGGTTGAGTGACAGAGAGGATAGTGGACCAGGCTGAGAGGATAGTGGGCCAGGCTGAGAGGATAGTGGACCAGGCTAAGAGGATAGTGGAACAGGCTGAGAGGATAGTGGTTTTAAGAGTGTACAGGAGCAGAACAGGCCCAGTGACCAAACAGACTGCGCCGATGAGGCCTGAATCTCCACACAGAGTACAGTTAATCTGGTTGAGTTCTGTGGCACTGCACTAATTGGTGCTGAGAGAGCAGAGCTCCTGATAACATGCAGTAGTGACGGTGATAGTTATTATAGTCTTTCTCACACCTAGGGGAGAGGCAGCATGTTTATGCCACAGACTGTAGACTAGAACTGGGCTCTTGGAGAGAGAGTCGATGTGAAGAGAGGCTGAAACTGCCAGAGAGGATGTTGTGAAGATGCAATAGTTGATGTACTTGGACCATATTCACTAATGGTCAAATGTTTAAGAGCACCTACTCATTCAAGGGTTTTTCTTTAGTTTTCCGATTTTTACATTGTAGAATATTAGTGAAGACATCAAAACTATCAAATGACACATATGGAATCACGTAGTAACCAAAAAAGTATTAAACAAATCAAAATATATTTTACATTTGAGATTCTTCAAATATTTTCCCTTTGCCTTGATGACAGCTTTGCGCACTCTTGGCATTATCTCAACCAGCTTCACCTGGAATGCTTTTCCAACATTCTTGAAGGAGTTCCCACATATACTGAGCACTTGTTGGCTGATTTTCCTTCATTCTGTGGTTCGACTCATCCCAAACCATCTCAGTTTGGTTGAGGTTGTGGGATTGTGGAGGCCAGGTCATCTGATGCAGCACTCCATCACTCACCTTGGTCAAATAGCCCTTACACAGCCTGGAGGTGTGCTGGGTCATTGTCCTGTTGAAAAACAAATGATAGTCCCACTAAGCCCAAACCAGATGGGATGGCGTATCGCTGCAGAATGCTGTGGCAGCCATGCTGGTTAAGTGTGCCTTGAATTCTAAATATATCACAGACAGTGTCACCAGCAAAGCACCCCCACACCATAACACCTCCTCCTCCTTGCTTTACGGTGGGAAATACACATGCGGAGATCATCCATTCACCCACACCGCGTCACACAAAGACATGGCGGTTGGAACCAAAAATCTCCAATTTGGTATCCAGACCAAAATGACAAATTTCCACTGGTCTAATGTCCATTGCTCGTGTTTCTTCGCCCAAGCAAGTCTCTTCTTCTTATTGGTGTTCTTTAGTAGTAGTTTATTTGCAGTAATTCGACCATGAAGGCCTAATTCAAACAGTTTCCTCTGAACAGTTGATGTTGAGATGTGTCTGTTATTTGAACTTTTACTTGTGAAGTTTTATTTGGGCTGCAATTTCTGAAGCTGGTAACTCTAATGAACTTATCCTCTGCAGCAGAAGTGACTCTGGGTCTTCCATTCCTGTGATGGTCCTCATGAGAGCCAGTTTCATCATAGCGTTTGCGACAGCACTTTTTGCAATAGCACTTGAAGAAACTTTCAATGTTCTTGAAATTTTCAGTATTGACTGACCTTCTTGTCTTAAAGAAAGATGGTGCCAGAGAAGAAGGCAGACGTTTTACGTGACCCCAACCGATTGTGTTTTTTTGTTTGTTTATTTGCGTTGTTTGTACATAATGTTGCCGCTACCGTCTCTTGTGATCAAAACAATTCTGGACAAATTCAGGACTGTGATTACTCACCACGGACTGGCAGAATCCTTTTTTTCCTTTACCGAGTCTGACGAGACCGACGTGAACGATATACTGCTTTCTCGGGAACAGGCCCAGATCCTCGTGATTTGCATGTAGAGGCGGAGAAAAATGGGCCGAAGGGCAGGCTGCCTTCTGAGAATTTGTAGGCGATCGAATAAACCCCCACTTCCTTCAATTCTGCTAGCAAAAATGCAATCTTTGGACAATAAAATAGATGACCTATGCGGAAAATTAAACTACCAAAGGGACATTCAAAACTGTAATATCTTATGCTTTACGGAGTCATGGCTGAACGATGACATTATCAACATTGAGTTGGCTGGTTATACGCTGTACCGGCAGGATAGAACAGCGGCGTCTGGTAAGACAAGGGGCGGTGGACTATGTGTTTTTGTAAATAACAGCTGATGCACGATATCGAAGGAAGTCTTGAGCTATTGCTCGCCTGAGGTAGAGTATCTCATGATAAACTGTAGACCACACTACCTACCTAGATAGTTTTCATCTGTATTTTTTGTAGCTGTTTACACACCACCAGTCAGAGGCTGGCATTAAGACAGCAGCTGTATTCCGCCATAAGCAAACAAGACAATGCTCACCCAGAGGCAGCGCTCCTAGTAGCCGGGGACTTTAATGCAGGGAAACTTAAATCCGTTTTACCAAATTTCTATCAGCATGTTAAATGTGCAACCAGAGGAAAAAAAACAAAAACAAACTCTGGACCACCTTTACTCCACACAGAGATGCATACAAAGCTCTCCCTCGCCCTCCATTTGGAAAATCTGACCATAATTCTATTCTCCTGATTCCTGCTTTCAAGCAAAAAAATTAAGCAGGAAGCACCAGTGACTAGATTAGATCAATAAAAAAGTGGTCAGATGAAGCAGATGCTAAGCTACAGGACTGTTTTGCTAGCACAGACTGGAATATGTTCTGGGATTCCTCCGATGGCATTGAGGAGTACACCACCATCAGTCATTGGCTTCATCAATAAATGCATCGATGACGTCGTCCCACAGTGACCGTAAGTACATACCCCAACCAGAAGCCATGGATTACAGGCAACATTCGCATTGAGCTAAACGGTAGAGCTGCCGCTTTCAAGGAGCAGGACTCTAACTCTGAAACTTATAAGAAATCCCACTATGCCCTTGGACGAACCATCAAACAGGCAAAGCCTCAATACAGGACTAAGACCGAATCGTACTACACTGGGTCTCTGACGCTCATTGGATGTGGCAGGGCTTGCAAATCATTACAGACTACAAAGGGAAGCACAGTCAAGCGCTGCTTAATTACACAGTCCTACCAGACAAGCTAAACTACTTCTATGCTCGCTTCAAGGCAAATAACACTGAAACATGCATGAGAGCACCAGCTGTTCTGGAAGACTCTGTGATCATGCTCTCCGCAGCCAATGTGTGTAGGACCATTAAACAGGTCAACATTCACAAGACCGGAGGGTCAGATGGATTACCAGGACGTGTACTGCGAGCATGCACTGACCAACTGGCAAGTGTCTTCACTGACATTTTCAACCTCTCCCTGTCCGAGTCTGTAAAACCAACATGTTTTAAGTAGACCACCATAGTGCCTGTGCCTAAGAACACTAAGTTAACCTGCCTAAACGACTACCGACCCGTAGCACTCACGTCTGTAGCCATAAAGTGCTTCGAAAGGCTGGTCATGGCTCTGTCATGACGTTGGCCTGTGGGTAGGTTTATGACCCCCCATAAATACCTTTCTCCCCTCTCTCTTTTGATTCTACTGAAGGACTCTTGAATAGCCTTTGTTAAACATAGAGATTCTGGGAACATCAAACGGTGGGGGGAAAGGAACCATATTTCGGTAATCCAACCAGTGGAAATATGCGTCTGTACTTAATGAATATGATGTCAGTTCGGTTGTCATTATGACTGATTATGACTGAGACATTATGACTGATGACAGGACGACATAAACTGTATCTGGGAAAGTCTACACATTCTAGTTTTCAGATTGACATGGAATTGTTGTGCAATTTAAATGTTTAAATATAAAACTATTTGTGAAAAGATGAAATGTAATTTTAGCTTCCAAATGAGAGATTTGGGTTTTCATAAGGTTAGAGCTCTGCTCAATCAGTGGCCCGCCCCTGTGAAGAGACATGGGTTATAAACTATGAAACACACCCTTCTCTCCCTCCACTATATAAGCCTTTGACGAAAATGTAACCTCCTGTTCCGAGGACGATAGGACGACGGTCCATACGTTAAAAAGGACTAACATGTCAACTACAGAACTAAGCCAACCTCAGCGTGAGCTTTGGTTGCGAATGGTATGAACTTTGAACTCTTATTTACTAAAGAACTGAGACATCCTAGCCGTTGAGTTAGCAACAGCAGCTGTAAACGTGGGCTAAGAAAAGACGGACAACGTATCCAGTCTAACACACAACAAAGATACTACAACGTATAGAATTTACCACCAGAGACATTCTTCCGAGGACAGGACAATCTCTGTTGGGCAACACGACCAGCATCTACGACCGACCTACCGAAGCGCAGCTCAGAGTAAATATTTATTGCATTTTCCTTTTCCAAATGGGGAGGTAATTTAGAATTCATAAGATACTGTATTTACGATAGCATAGCTTCTCCCTTTGTTCCTCAGTCTTCCCGCTCTTTCACTCAAACCCAACCCCCTTTCCTTTGTGTAACCAGCCGTCATGTCGGCTCCGTCCACCAGGGACGTTTTCTGTATGACATAATTTGCATTCTGTGTATATGTAATTCTGTGTGATTAGTTAGGTATTTAGTAAATAAATAATTAAACCCAATTTTGTATTGCTTATTCAACTTGTTAGCCAGGGTTCGTGAAGGTAACCAAGAATTTACAACTTCTAGATGAGACTGAAATAAGGTGACGATTAATATTGACTGCTATTGAAAAATATTGACTGCTATTGTAAAATATTACTAGGTCTTTAAGAGTTTATTTGGTAGATAACAGCTTTATAAACACTCTTTCGTGGTGCCCCGACTTTCTAGTTAATTACCTGTACATGATTAGCTCAATCAGGTACTATTAATTACAGAGAAAGGATTTTATAGAATAGCATGTCATATCACTTAATCCGGCATAGCCAAAGACACGACAGCTCACATTAACACCATTATCCCAGAAACCCTAGACCCACTCCTATTTGCATACCGTCCCAACAGATCCACAGATGATGCAATCTCTATTGCACTCCACACTGCCCTTTCCCACCTGGACAAAAGGAACAACTATGTGAGAATACTACCTCATTGATTACAGCTCAGCGTTCAACCCCATAGTTCCCTCAAAGATGAATATGCTAAGGACCCTGGGACTAAACACCTCCCTCTGCAACTGGATCCTGGACTTCCAGATGGGCCAAACCCAGGTGGTAAGGGTAGGTAACAACACATCTGCCACGCTGATCCTCAACACAGGGGCCACTCTCAGGGGTGCATGCTCAGTCCCCTCCTGTACTCCCTGTTCACGCATGACTGCACGGCCAGGCATGACTCCAACACCATCATTCAATTTGCTGATGACACAACAGTGGTAGGCTTGATCACCGACAACGTTGAGACAGCTTATAGGGAGGAGGTCAGAGACCTGGCTGTGTGGTGCCAGGACAACAACCACTCCCTCAATGTGATCAAGACAAAGGAGATGATTGTGGACTACATGAAAAGGAGGACTGAGCACGCCCCCATTCTCATCGACGGGGCTGCAGTGGAGCAGGTTGAGAGCTTCAAGTTCCTTGTTGTCCACATCACCAACAAACTAACATGGTCCAAGCACACCAAGACAGCCGTGAAGGCACAACAAAACCTATTCCCCCTCGGGAGTCTGAAAAGATGTGGCATGGGTCCTCAGATCCTCAAAAGGTTCTACAGCTGCACCATCGAGAGCATCCTGACTGGTTGCATCACTGCCTGGTATGGCAACTGCTCGGCCTCCGACCGCAAGGCACTACAGAGGGAAGTGCGAACGGCCCAGTACATCACTGGGGCCAAGCTTCCTGCCATCCAGGACCTCTATACCAGGCGGTGTCAGAGGAAGGCCCTTAAGGCACAAAAAAGCCACCCTGGTCATTGACTGTTGTCTCTGCTACCGTACGGCAAGCGGTACCGGAGCACCAAGTCTAGGTCCAAGAGGCTTCTAAATAGCTTCTACCCCCAAGCCATATGACTCCTGAACATCTAATCAAATGGCTACCCAGACTACATGCAGGGTGAAGAATGAAGAATGTGAAATATAAAACATATTTGGTTTTGTTTAACACTTTTTTTGTTACTACAAGATTCCATGTGTGTTTTTTCATAATTTTGATGTCTTCATTATTATTCTGCAATGTAGAAAATAGTAAAAATAAAGAAAAACCCTTGAATGAGTAGGTAAATCTAGGCTGTATCACAACCGGCCGTGATTGGGAGTCCCATAGTGCGGCGCACAATTGTCCCAGCGTCGTCCGGGTTTGGCCGTCATTGTAAATAAGAATTTGTTCTTAACTGACTTGCTTAAATAAAGGTCAAATAAAAAACTCATCAAATAACTGCTACTGTTTATACAGAACGGTTTTCCTTCCACTCAAGGCTCTGCTGACACAGCTTGTCTGGCGTCCTCTGTGCGTCTAGCATGGTCCCATCTGATCAGAGAGGGACTTTTCACATTCATTTCGCGAAACACTCCCCTCCCAACCAGTCCCAGCACCAGACACCCAGCTGTCCCCTCTGTAACCCAATAATGTTGAGTGTACTTAAACATACTCTAGGCAGGCCTTTGCTAGTCCCAGTCCCCATCTGCTATTTGCCAACACACGCACACGCACACACACACACACACACACACACACACCCACACCACAGATTCACACACACACACACACACACACACACACACACACACACACACACACACACACACACACACAGCTCTCTTTCAACAGGGTGCTGCCCAACTCAACTCTTTCTGAGAGTCGCTGTAACAACAAACACATCCTGACATGCAGCAGCTCACTGCACTGTTTGTACAAGAGGAAAACGGCAGAGGATGACAAAACAAAGACATGATTACCCTCATTTCTCAAGACATTATTAGGCAATATGTTCTAATTAAATGAATTGTGGTCATGTTGGTCAAAGAGGCTTCTGGGCTGCACTTTCCTCATTAGCTGTGCAGATTCTGTCCATAACCTAATGAACAATTCTACTCCTGTGCTGTGTAAAACGCTGTGTGAAACGCTGCCAGGGAAATGCTGCCTGATAATTGGGCCGCCTTGCACTCTGGTTCGTTAGGGGGGGAAAGCAACATAACATCAATTAAAAACTGGGTGCTTTGAGCCCTGAATGTTGATTGGCTGACAGCCGTGGTATATCAGACTGTATACCATGGGTATGACAATTTTTTTTTTACTGTTCTAATTACGTTGGTAAACAGTTTATAATCGCAATAAGGCACCTCGGGGGATTGTGGTATATGACCAATATACTAATGGCTGTATCCAGGCACTGGCTTTGCATTGTGCATAAGAACAGCCCTTAGCCATGGTATATTGGCCATATACCACACCCCCTTGAGCCTTATTGCTTAATAATAACACACCCAAACTGCACACAGGGAAGTGAAGTGAGACCTGAGTGCTGATGGCCAGATAAAACAACTTCCACTTAACAGAGACTGCCTGCTCGATGAGCTAATAGTCTTTGATGTGTTTAATAAGAAAGAGATTCAGTCCACATGGACATGACTATGAGAACAGAGTCATTTACCAGTAGTCAGACATCAAGTAGGACATGGAATAGATAGCAAAGAACTTTGGCATGGCAGCACATGCTAACTACCACAATGATGCATTAATTGCAGGAGCATAAACGTTTATCTTCGCCAAGCTACTCCAGTGTAACCTGTCTGGGAAAAGTTATACTCCCACACAGAGGTCAGAGTTCACCAACAGCAGTTACAGGGCGAGGCTCAGTGTAGTCTGGAGGAGAGGAGCACATAGAATATCGAAGTAAGAGTGGTGGCATCCTCCTCTACCCTGAAGGCACCCGGAGCTCTGTGTGTGTGTGTGTGTGTGTGTGTGTGTGTGTGTGTGTGTGTGTGTGTGTGTGTGTGTGTGTGTGTGTGTGTGTGTGTGTGTGTGTGTGTGTGTGTGTGTGTGTGTGTGTGTGTGTGTGTGTGTGTGTGTGTGTGTGTGTGTGTGTGTGTGTGTGTGTGTGTGGTTTGTGCGTGGTGTGTGTGTGTTTGTGTGTGTGTGTGTGTGGTGTGTGTGTGTGTGTGGTGTGTGTGTGTGTGTGTGTGTGTGTGTGTGTGTGTGTGTGTGTGTGTGTGTGTGTGTGTGTGTGTGTGTGTGTGTGTGTGTGTGTGTGGTGTGTGTGTGTGTTGTGTGTGTGTGTGTGTGTGGTGTGTGTGTGTGTGTGTGTGTGTTGTGTGGTTGTGTGTGTGTGTGTGTGACTGTGTGTGGGTGTGTGTGTGTGTGTGGTGTTGTGGTGTGTGTGTGTGTGTGTGTGTGTGTGTGTGTGTGTGTGTGTGTGTGTTGTGTTTGGGTGTGTGTGTGTGTGTGTGTGGCGAGAGAGAGAGAGCTCTGAGCTCAGCCAAGTATGGCACTAGGGGATTTTCTCCTCCATTCATTACTCAATCTATCTCACAGAGCTGCTTGCTCATCGCTGTTTGTTTTCTGAGCAATCGACATTGTGAATCTGTAAGGTACCGAAATATTCAAATAAACAATTACTGCTTACAGGCACTGGCAACAATGTGAGGAATTTCTCTGGCTGTGTTGTGTGTTGCAGCTTGCCTCCACTACGCCTGTGGCTTTGTCTTTCACCAGAGACTACAGAGACTGTGGGTATTGCCTCAGAGAGACACACTAGTCATCCCTAGATCTCTTTTCAAGAGAGTCCCCTGCTTGGCCCCGACAGGGTCACAGAATAGTTTCCCTTCGGTAAGGCGAACGAGATAACAACCTGTCTCTTTCACATACAGATATCCTCCTCCTCTGTCTCTCCATCACGTCTGTGTTGGAGACAGGTTAGAAATCAAACGCTGGAGGAATCTGAGGTGATGTTTCCTGCCTGGGGATTTTTGGAAGGTTTTTCCGTTTTATTCCACTAGTAAAGTGTGAAATGGTTTGGGGAAAATGACAAGTAGGGTGAGGGTGTGTCAGAGCTACTCTCCCGTTCATCTCAGATTGCTAGTCCTCAGGCACTGAGCAGAATGGAGAGGAGAAGAACCAGGAGGTGGATGGTACTGACCAGTCTCTCCTTCTACTTATTTCTCTTTCCTCAATCCACCTGACTGCTGTATCAACTACCTGCCGTCTGATTGGCTTGGAGGATCATATAGGCAAGAAGATACTTTCGCTTTTAATCTCTGTCATTTAATTGGTTCCTTTTTAAGCAGAAATTGTTTGCGCTTCAGATTTTTTAGAGGTAACTCAGTTATTGCAAGTACAAAAGCATTTAGCTCATAAAAGAGTCAACTATACTTTCTCTCCCATCTGTTTCTTTCACTAAGGCAATATGATTGCTGCAGTAGAATGTGGCGTGTAGGAATGATGTGGCGTGTTGCTCCTGTAAAAGCACTGTTTGTTTTCCAGGCCGCAACATGTCTGTGTGTAGCTTTGTTAACCACAGGTAAAAACAAACACTGGGGGAGCTCATTGAGTACAAGTGTTTATTTGCAGAAGTCTAACCCCAACACCCAAATAGGCAGGGAGGCAGGGAGGGAGGCAGGGAGGGAGGCAGGGAGGCAGGGAGGGAGGGAGGGAGGCAGGCAGGCAGGGAGGCAGGCAGGCAGGGAGGGAGGCAGGGAGGGAGGCAGGGAGGCAGGGAGGGAGGGAGGGAGGCAGGGAGGGAGGGAGGGAGGAGGGCAGGGAGGCAGGCAAGCAGGGAGGCAGGCAGGCAGGCAGGTAGGCAGGGAGGCAGGGAGGCAGGCAGGCAGGCAGGGAAGCATTGAGGCAGGCAGGCAGGCAGGCAGATTAACACATACTGTATGTTTCCCTCTCTGATGTCTCTCTGGGGGAGGCTGCTGTCCTGCTGAACCCTTTGTTCAACACATTGCTGCATTTTTAGAAACATGACTCCTCAATCACACGCACACGCATAGTGCCAACTCTAAAGTTTGGTGGAGGTGGCATAGAATGACATTCTAGACGATTCTGTGCTTCCAACTTTGTGGCAACAGTTTGGAGAAGGCCCTTTCCTGTTTCAGCATGACAATGCCCCCGTGCACAAAGCGAGGTCCACACAGAAATGGTTTGTCGAGATCGGATTGGAAGAACTTGACTGGCCTGCACAAAGCCCTGACCTCAACCCTATTGAACACCTTTGGGATGAATTGGAACGCCGACTGCGAGCCAGGCTTAATCACTCAACATCAGTGCCCAACCTCATTAATGGAAGCAAGTCCCCACAGCAATGTTCCAATATCTAGTGGAAAGCCTTTCCAGAAGAGTGGAGGCTGTTTAGTCAGCAACGGGGGGACCAACTCCATATTAATGGCCATAATTTTGGAATAAGATTTTCAATGATTAGGTGTCCACATACTTTATGGTTGGGTAGTGTGTTCGTCTCTACTTAACACTTACACAATATCTTGTCTCAGAAACAACATGTCGTTTGACTTCCTTTTCCTCTTCAGCATAGTAACTAATACCACATGTCATGTCCTGGTCAAATGAACATGTCACCCTTGACATGAATGTTAAAGTATACAATCCTATATACAGTTGAAGCCGGAAGTTTACATACACTTAGGTTGGAGTCATTAAAACTTGTTTTTCAACCGCTTCACAAATTTCTTGTTAACTAACTATACTTTTGGCAAGTCGGTTAGGACATCTACTTTGTGCATGACACAAGTAATCTTTCCAACCATTGTTTACAGACAGACTATTTCACTTATAATTCACTATTTAACAATTCCAGTGGGTCAGAAGTTTACATACACTAAGTTGACTGTGCCTTTAAACAGCTTGGAAAAATCCAGAAAATGATGTCATCATTTGAGTCAATTGGAGGTGTACCTGTGGATCTATTTCAAGGTCTACCTTCAAACTCAGTGCCTCTTTGCTTGACATCATGGGACAATCAAAAGAAATCAGCCAAGACCTCAGAAAAAAATTGGAGACCTCCACAAGTCTGGTTCATCCTTGGGAGCAATTTCCAAATGCCTGAAGGTACCACGTTCATCTGTACAAACAATAGTATGCAAGTATAAACACCATGGGACCACGTAACTGTCATACCGCTCAGGAAGGAGATGCGTTCTGTCTCCTAGAGATGAACGTACTTTGGTGCGAAATGTGCAAATTAATCCCAGAACAACAGCAAAGGACCTTGTGAAGATGCTGGAGAAAACAGGTACAAAAGTATCTATATTCACAGGAAAACGAGTACTATATCGACATAACCTGAAAGGCCGCTCAGCAAGGAAGAAGCCACTGCTCCAAAACTGCCATAAAAAAGCCAGACTATGGTTTGCAACTGCACATGGGGACAAAGATCGTACTTTCTGGAGAAATGTCCTCTAGTCTGATGAAACAAAAAGATAACTGTTTGGCCATAATGACCATTGTTATGTTTGGAGGAAAAAGGGGGAGGCTTGCAAGCCGAAGAACACCATCCCAACCGTGAAGCACGGGGGTGGCAGCATCATGTTGTGGGGGTGCTTTGCTGCAGGAGGGACTGGTGCACTTCACAAAATAGATGGCATCATGAGGTAGGAAAATTATGTGGATATATTGAAGCAATATCTTAAGACATCTGTCAGGAAGTTAAATTGGTCTTCCAAATGGACAATGACCCCAAGCATACTTCCAAAGTTGTGGAAAAATGGCTTAAGGACAACAAAGTCAAGGTATTGGAGTGGCCATCACAAAGCCCTGACCTCAATCCTATAGAAAATTTGTGGGCAGAACTGAAAAAGTGTGTGCGAGCAAGGAGGCCTATAAACCTGACTCAGTTACACCAGCTCTGTCAGGAGGAATGGGCCAAAATGCACCCAATTTATTGTGGGAAGCTTGTGGAAGGATACCCCAAACATTTTACTCAAATTAAACAATTTAAAGGCAATGCTACCAAATATTAATTGATTGTATGTAAACKTCTGACCCACTGGGAATGTGATGAAATAAATGAAAGCTGAAATAAATCATTCTCTCTTCTATTATTCTGACATATCACATTCTTAAAATAAAGTGGTGATCCTAACTGACCTAAGACATGGCATTGTTACTAGGATTAAATGTCAGGAATTGTGAAAAACTTAGTTTAAATGTATTTGGCTACGGTGTATGTAAACTTTCAACTTCAACTGTAAATCAACAGTGGCATGAAAAGACCAGTACACACTGCCTCTACACACAGCTAATATGGAGGACCATGAGTCTTTCTGCTCCTGCTGTGGGACCCTAGGGAGAGATCTGTAGTCACACTCTGTGGAAGACTGAAGTGGAGTTTCTCAAGTAGAATCTCTCTTTCCGTTGTTCTCTCTCTCTGTCTCTCTCTCTCTCTCTCTCTGGTACACGAGGCCATTAGAAGAACAAAAAAGGCCCTCACTGATTTATATCTCACAAGAGTCTGTTTGGATCACCTCCTGTTACCCCTGACAACTACCCTGGGGAGATAACTCTCCACCAGGGAGGAGTGTTTGTTGTTGGCCAGGGAGAGAGAGAAATAGAGCGAGAAGGGGGAGAGAGCGAGTGAGCCAGACAGACAAACAGACAAAGACAGAAAAAGAGAGAAATAGAGAGAAGAGGAGTGTGATCCAAACATGTGGAGACTGAAGAGGACAGATGATTCCTTCTTTCCCCCCAGAGCCTGAAGGAATGAAGTCACAATGTAAGCTCTGTGTTTGAGAGAGAGAGACCAATATAAAACATATGCGCGTTAACAGCAACACAGCTTGCCCAGTTTGCTTGCACCCAAATAATCAAACAGGAAACAGGAGAAAACAGCTGTTGAAGCATCTGAGTCTGAGCAGGTCTCCTCTCCTCTCTCCTCTCCTCTTCTCAGTAAATGGAATAAACCCAGTGTGTGTGTAGTAGATTAACTCCTTCCTCTGTGGGGATGATGGGTGTTTTATGGGTCTGTACCACGTGGTGACCCTGCCCATGGCCTCTTGGGGATCATAGATATGTGGATATGGGGATCATAGATATGGGGATCATAGATATGGGGATCATAGATATGGGGATCATAGATATGGGGATCATAGATATGGGGATAATAGATATGGGGATCATAGATATGGGGATGTGGGGATCATAGATATGGGGATCATAGCATATGGGAACATGGGGATCAATAGTCATGGGGATTGTGTATATAGATATGGGGATCATAGTGATATGGGGATCATAGATATGGGGATAGGTGGGGGATCATCAGATATGGGGATCATAGATATGGGGATATGGGGATTCGCAATAGATATGGGGAGTGTGGGTATCATAGATATGGGGATAATAGATATGGGGATCATAGATATGGGGAAATGGGGGATCATAGATATGGGGATTAGGGGTAATATGAGATATGGGGATCATAGATATGGGGATATACATAATAGATATGGGGAATATGGGGATCATAGATAATGGGGATATGGGGATCATAGATATGGGGATATGGGGATCATAGATATGGGGATATGGGGATCATAGATATGGGGATCAATGGGGATCATAGATATGGGGATATGGGATCATAGATATGGGGAATATGGGGATCATGTATGGGGATATGGGACTCATAGATATGGGGATATGGGCGATCATAAGGTATATCGGATGGGGATCATAATATGGGGATCATAGATCAGGGGATCATAATATGTGGATCATAGATAAGGGGATCAGAGGTATGGGGATCATAGGTAAGGTGATCATAGATAAGGGGATCATAGATATGTGGATATGGGGATCATAGATATGTGGATCATAGATAAGGGATCAAGAGATAAGGGGATCATAGATAAGGGGATCATAGATAAGGGGATCATAGATTGTGGATATGGGGATCATATCAATATGGGGATCATAAATATGGGGAATGGGGATAATAGATAAGGGGATCATAGATATGTGGTTCATAGATAAGGTTGATCATAGATAAGGGGATCATATATATGGGGATATGGGGATCAATATATATGGGGATCATAATAAATATGGGGACTAATGGGATCATAGATAAAGGGGATACATAGATATGTGGTTTCATCAGATATAGGTGATAATAGATAAGGTGATCATAGATAAGGGGATCATATATATGGGGATATGGGGATCATAGATATGGGGATATGGGGATCATAGATATGGGGATATGGGGATCATATATATGGGGATCATAGATATGGGGATATGGGGATCATAGATATGTGGATCATAGATAAGGTGATCATAGATAAGGGGATCATATATATGGGGATATGGGGAACATATATATGGGGATATGGGGATCATAGATATGGTGATCATAGATAAGGGGATCATATATATGGGGATATGGGGAACATAGATATGGGGATATGGGGATAATCCATACGGGAATATGGGGATCATAGATAAGGGGATCATATATAAGGGGATCATACATATGGGGATCATAGATATGGGGATATTTTATTTTATTTTATTTAACCTTTATTTAACCACGTAGGCCAGTTGAGAACAGGTTCTCATTTACAACTGTGACCTGGCCAAGATAAAGCAAAGCAGTGTGACACAAACAACAACACAGAGTTGCACAAAAACAAACATACAGTCAATAACACAATATAAAAATCTATGTACAGTGTGTGCAAAAGTAGAAGATTAGGGAGGTAATACATACAAACAAATACAATTTAACATTTAACATTTAATAATACAAACAAATACAATTTAACATTAACACTGGAGTGATAGATGAGCAGATAATGATGTGCAAGTGGAGATACTAGAGTGCAAAAGAACAGGAGGATAAATAACAATATGGGGATGAGGTAGTTGGGTGTGCTATTTACAGATTGGCTGTGTACAGGTACAGTGATCGGTAAGCTGCTCTGACAGCTGATGATTAAAGTTAGAAAGGGAGATATAAGACTCCAGCTTCAGTGGTTTTTACAATTTGTTCCAGTCACTGGCAACAGAGAACTGGAAGGAAAAGCAGCCAAAGTAAGTGTTGGCTTTGGAGATGACCAGTGAAATATACTTGCTGGAGCGCGAATTTGGGTGGGTGCTGCTATGGTGACCAGTGAGCTGAGGTAAGGTGGGGCTTTACCTAGAGCCAGTGGGTTTGGCGACGAATATGTAGTGAGGGCCAGCCAACGAGAGCACACAGGTCGCAGTGGTGGGTAGTATATGGGGCTTTGGTGACAAAACGGATGGCACTGTGATAGACTCCATCCAGTTTGCTGAGTAGAGTGTTGGAGGCTATTTTGTAAATGACATCGCCAAAGTCAAGGATAGGTAGGATAGTCAGTTTTACGAGGGTATGTTTGGCAACATGAGTGAAGGACGCTTTGTTGGGAAATAGGAAGCCGATTCTAGATTTAATTTTGGATTGGAGATGTTTAATGTGAGTCTGGAAGGAGAGTTTACAGTCTAATAAGGCACCGAGGTATTTGTAGTTGTCCACATATTTTAGTCAGAACCGTCCAGAGTAGTGATGCTAGTTGGGCGGGAGGGTGCGGGCAGCAATAAGCATGCACTTAGTTTTACTTGCATTTAAACGCAGTTGGAGGCCACGGAAGGAGTGTTGTATGGCATTGAAGCTCGTTTGGAGGTTTGTTAGAACAGTGTCCAAAGAAGGGCAAGATGTATACAGAATGGTGTCGTCTGTGTAGAGGTGCATCAAATAATCACCAGCAGCAAGAGCTACATCATTGATATACACAGAGAAAAGTCGGCTCCAGAATTTAACCCTGTGGCACCCCCATGGAGACTGCCAGAGGTCCGGACAACAGGCTCTCCAATTTGACACACTGAACTCTATCTGAGAAGTAGATGGTGAACCAGGCGAGGCAGTCATTTGAGAAGCCAAAGCTGTTGAGTCTGCCGATAAGAATGCGGTGATTGACAGAGTCGAAAGCCTTGGCCAGGTCGATGAAGACGGCTGCACATTACTGTCTTTTATCGATGGCAGTTATGATATCGTTTAGGACCTTGAGCGTGGCGGAGGTGCACCCATGACCAGCTCGGAAACCAGATTACATAGTGGAGAAGGTACGGTGGGATTCGAAATGGTTGGTGATCTGTTTGTTAACTTGGCTATTGAAGACTTTAGAAAGGCAGGGCAGGATGGGTATAGGTCTATAACAGTTTGGGTCTAGAGTGTCTCCCCTTTGAAGAGGGAGATGATCGCGGCATCTTTCCAATCTTTGTGGATCTCAGATGATACAAAAGAGAGGTTGAATTGGCTAGTAATAAGGATAATTTTAGAAAGAGAGGGTCCAGATTGTCCAGCCCAGCTGATTTGTAGGGGTCCAGATTTTGCAGCTCTTTCAGAACATCAGCTGTCTGGATTTGGGTGAAGGAGAATCGGAGGGGGCTTGGGCAAGTTGCTGCAGGGGGTGCTGAGATGTTGGCCGGGGCAGTGGTAGCCAGGTGAAAAGCATGGCCAGCCATAGAAAAATGCTTATTGAAATTATCGATAATCGTAGATTTATCAGTGGTGACAATGTTTCCTATCCTCAGTGCAGTGGGCAGCTGGGAGGAGGTGCTCTTATTCTCCATGGACTATACAGTGTCCCAGAACTTTTTGGAATTAGTGCTACAGGATGCAAATTTCTGCTTGAAAAGGCTAGCCTTAGCTTTCCTAACTGACTGAGTATATTGGTTCCTGAGTTCCCTGAAAAGTTGTCTATCGAGGGTGCTATTCGATGCTAATGCAGAACGCCACAGGATGTTTTTGTAATGGTCAAGGGCAGTCAAGTTTTTTTGAATGGGGCACACTTATTTAGGACGGTAAGGAAAGCACTTTTAAAGAGCAACCAGGCATCCTCTACTGACGGGATGAGGTAAATAGCCTTCTAGGATACCCGGACCAGGTCGATTAGAAAGGTCTGCTTGCTGAAGTGTTTTAGGAAGCATTTGACAGTGATGAGGGGTGGTCGTTTGACCGCGGACCCATTACGCACGCAGGCAATGAGGCAGTGATCACTGAGATCCTGGTTGAAGACCGCAAAGGTTTATTTAGAGGGCAAGTTGGTCAGGATGATATCTAAGATGGTGCCCGTGGTTACAGATTTAGGGTTGTACCTGGTAGGTTCCTTGATAATTTGTGTGAGATTGAGGGCATCTTGCTTAGATTGTAGGACGGCCAGGGTGTTAAGCATGTCCCGGTTTAGGTCACCTAACAGTACGAACTCTCAAGATAGATGGGGGGCAATCAATTCAAATATGGTGTCCAGGACACAGCTGGGGGCTGAAGGGGTCTATAACAACGGTGAGAGACTTGTTTCTGGAAAGGTGGATTTTTAAAAGTAGAAGCTCAAACTGTTTGGGCACAGACCTGGATAGTATGACAGAACTCTGCAGGCTATCTCTGCAGTTGATTGCAACTCCGCCCCCTTTGGCAATTCTATCTTGTCGGAAAATGTTATAGTTAAGTATGGGAATTTCTGGATTTTTGGTGGCCTTCCTAAGCCAGGATTCAGACAAGGCTAGGACATCCGGCTTGGCGGAGTGTGCTAAAGCAGTGAATACATTTACATTTTAGTCATTTAGCAGACGCTCTTATCCAGAGCGACTTACAGTAGAGTGCATACATTTTATTACATTTTTTTTTCCATTTTTTTTTATACTGAGACAAGGATATCCCTACCGGCCAAACCCTCCCTACCGGCCAAACCCTCCCTAACCCGGACGACGCTATGCCAATTGTGCGTCGCCCCACGGATCTCCCGGTTGCGGCCGGCTGCGACAGAGCCTGGGATCGAACCCAGAGACTCTGGTGGCGCAGCTAGCACTGCGATGCAGTGCCCTAGACCACTGCGCCACCCGGGAGATACACAATAAATAAAACAAACTTAGGGTGGAGGCTTCTAATGTTAACATGCATGAAACCAAGGCTATTACGGTTACAGAAGTCAACAAATGAGAGCGCCTGGGGAATGGGGGGTGGTGCTGGGGGCTGCAGGGCCTGGTTAACCTCTACATCATCAGAGGAACAGAGGAGGAGTAAGATAAGGGTACGGCTAAAGTCTATAAGATCTGGTCATCTAGTGCTTTCGGAACAGAGAGTAAAAGGAGCAGATTTCTGGGCGCGGAAGAATAGATTCAATGCATAATGTACAGACAAGGGTATGGTAGGATGTGAATACAGTGGAGGTAAAACCTAGGCATTGAGTGACGATAAGAGAGGTTTTCTCTGGAGGCATCATTTAAGCCAGGTGAGGTCACCGCATGTGTGTTGGGTGGAACAAAAAGGCTAGCTAAGGTATATTAAGCAGGGCTGTAGGCTTTACAGTGAAATAAGACAATAATCACTAACCAAAACAGCAATAGACAAGGCAAATTGACATTAGGAAAAGGCATGTGTAGCCGAGTGATCATAGGGTCCAGCGAGTAGCTAGGCAAGCTGGAGACACGGCGATTCAGACAGCTAGCAGGCCGGGGCTAGCAGGCTAGTAGATTGGCTTTCGGGGGACGTCGCAACGGAAGAGCCAGTTGAAACCCCCTCGGACGGTTACGTCGGCAGACCAGACGTGATGGATCGGCGGGGCTCCGTGTCGGCAGTAAAAGGGTCCAGGCCAATTGGCCAAATAGGTATTGTAGCCCAAGAATTGGCTGATGGACCTCTTCAGCTAGCCGGGAGAAGGGCCTAGCTCGAGGCTAGCTCCAGTCCAACTGGTGCTTGCTTCGGGACAGAGACGTTAGCCAAGATTAGCCACTCAGATAGCAGCTAGCTAGCTGCAATGATCCGGTGTAAAGGTTCAGAGCTTGTGGTAGGAATCCGGAGATGAGGTAGAGAAAAAGCAGTCCGATATGCTCTGGGTTCATATTGCGCTGTGCAGACTGGCAGGAATTGACCGGGCGGAGGCTGACTGATGTCCGAGTTGACGGTGATGACAGCTAGCAGTGGCTAACTGACTACTAGCTAGAAGCTAGTTAGCTGGCTAGCTCCT
Organism: Salvelinus sp. IW2-2015; assembly: GCF_002910315.2. NCBI lineage: Eukaryota > Metazoa > Chordata > Actinopteri > Salmoniformes > Salmonidae > Salvelinus > Salvelinus sp. IW2-2015. The sequence continues at coordinate 406,268 of NW_019942628.1, forward strand.
GATAGGGGTTCCGGTTCTAAAGTGTAAAAAATAGCAGATCCGTACCCCATTGGGTGAGGCGGGTTGCAGGAGAGTATGTTCAGATGGAAATTGAGATTTAAAAAATATATAAAAAATATATAAGAAATATATACATGGGACCGGACGGGACAAGACAAACAGATGTCCTACCGCTACGCCATCTTGGAAGAGAGAGTGTGTGGTGTGAGAGTGTGTGGTGTGTGAGGGGGTGAAGAAGGGGCTATGGATGACAGTTTAACGGCCCCAGGGCTTCCATTTCCCCAGCCCCCTGGTGGAGCTGAGTGGGAGAGGGGTGCTGTGGTGCAGCTCCGTGCTGGGCCCCATCAGGTCCTACAGCTGTTGCTCACCCCAGGGGCCCATCTAGTGCCAAGCAGCCCACACCACAAGGAGCACACACACACACACACACACACACACACACACACACACACACACACACACACACACTACAAGTGCACGGTGTCAAGCAACCGTTGCCCATATCCGCTCCAACTTCCATCACACAGTTTTAATTTAGGCCAATTAAGCTGATTTTCTACGGTTTATTTTCTCTTCTCCTGCCCGCTCTCTCCCCCTCTACTCACCAGGCTCCCTGTAGGGCATAAACCCACACAGAATGGTCCTCAGAACAAATATGAACTGTTCATGCTTGGAGGATTGGGTGTGGCTTCTCCTTTGACTGTTTTTGGGGAGCCAAAAACATATGTGAAAAATCCTGTTAAAAGCATTAGCTCACTAAGCTCAATGCTCTGTTGTTGGCCTTGCCCTGTCTACCATATCTCTGTCTCAATCAACACACATCTTAATGTCAGATGTAACGTGTATGACACTGTCGTTAACTGTGTATGAACTGTGAAACATCCGCTGTGTGATTGTGAATGTTCGTGACAGAGCAGTTGGTGACACTTACCTGCAGTAATCAGGGTAATCATTGCAGAGGCACAGATTGGACACGAGGAGTGGTCAGGAGGACACAGAGGTAAAGAGAACACAACATAGAAGAGGTTTAGCAATCGAGTTGGAATGGTTTGTGATGATATGTTGAAAACCAGACTCTACAGTTGATCCCTGTAAGGGGTCAGACAGCAGTAAAGAGCTGGGTTCAGGTGGGACTAAACAGACCCAACAGTGACCTGGGGTTAGAGGGGAGAGCCCGGTGTCTGACCCTCTATCACATTCCCCATCTAATCTGAACTTGCTCTCCTTCTCCTCCATCCCTCCATCCTCCCCTCTTGACAGCTGCATACTCCCTTGAACTCTGACCCCAGGAAACTCAAACCTTGACCATTCTCCAAACCTTGACCATTTCCCTTCCCCTCCCTCTAGTATGACTGGCTGATCTCCATCCTCCATTATCATTCCATTGTCTGCGACCAAGGGAAACTATTTAAATTCCCGTGGACGGACATCCACTTACTGGCTAAAGGCGAGAGGGGAGGAGAGGAGAGGCTGGGGCTGGTGTTGAGCTGGTGTTGAGCTGGTGTTAATGGATAATGGAGCCTGGCCTGCAAGTGTGAGCATCCTTATCGGAAAATTACTTCTCAATTAGTAGGTTATAAAATGACAAAAGCATTGGTTTGATCATATTCCTGCTCACCTCAGTTCTTGATAAAATGGCCTGTGTGGAAATGTCATTGGGTTTGGGTGTTGTTAATATGTTATAGGTCCTATGTGAGTAATGTGTGGTTTGGGTGTTGTTAATATGTTATAGGTCCTATGTGAGTAATGTGTGGTTTGGGTGTTGTTAATATGTTATAGGTCCTATGTGAGTTATGTGTAGTTTGGGTGTTGTTAATATGTTATAGGTCCTATGTGAGTAATGTGTGGTTTGGGTGTTGTTAATATGTTATATGTCCTATGTGAGTAATGTCTGTATGACTCAATAATACCTGCTGAGGGCAAAGAACAGGACATTTCTGTCTGATTATATTGACTCACAGAACATCACACCACTACCTTCCAGGATAATCACACTACTACCTTCCAGGATAATCACACTGACTCACAGAACATCACACCACTACCTTCCAGCATAATCACACTGACTCACAGAACATCACACCACTACCTTCCAGGATAATCACACTGACTCACAGAACATCACACCACTACCTTCCAGGATTATCACACTGACTCACAGAACATCACACCACTACCTTCCAGGATTATCCCACTACTACCTCCACAGGATAATTCACACTGACTTCACAGGACATCACACCACTAACTTCAGCATATCACACTGACTCACAGAGCATACACCACTACCTTCAGCATAATCACACTGACTCACAGAACATCACACCACTACTTCCAGGATTATCACAACTACTACCTTCCAGGATAATCACACTGACTCACAGAACATCACACCACTACTTCCAGGATAATCAACTGACTAACAGAACAGAAAACAGACAAACAGGAGCGAGTCACCCGCTCTCCGCTCTCTCCACTGGCTTTCCAGTTGAAGGCTCGCAATCCGCTACAAGACCATGGTGCTTGCCTACGGAGCTGTGAGCGGGAACAGGCACTCCGTACCTTAGGCTCTGATCAGCCTACATCCAAACAAGGGCACTGGCGTTCATCACCTCTGGCCTGCTCGCCTCCCTATCTCTGAGGAAGTACAGCTCCCGCTCACCCAGTCAAAACTGTTCGCTGCTCTGGCACCCAATGGTGGAACAAACTCCTCACGACGCCAGGTCAGTGGAGTCAATCACCACCTCCGGAGACACCTGAAAACCCCACTCTTTAAGGAATACCTAGGATAGGATAAAGTAATCCTTCTGAACCCCCCCCTCCCCCCCCCCTTAAAAGAGTTAGGCACTATTGTAAAGTGGTTGTTCCACTGGATTCAAAAGGTGAAAGCACCAATTTGTAAGTCGCTTCTGGATAAGAACGTCTGCTAAATGACTTAAATGTAAATGTAAATGTAAAACACACACACTACCTTCCAGATAATCAACTGACTCACAGAATATACCCACTACTTCCAGCATAATCACACTACTACCTCCAGGATAATCACACTACTACCTTCAAGCATAATCACACTGACTCACAGAGCATCACACCACTAACTTCCAGCATAATCACACAGACTCACAGAACTCACACCACTACCTTCCAGGATAATCACACTGATCACAGAGCATCACACCACTAACTTCCACGCATAATCACACTGACTCACAGAACATCCACACCACACTACCCTTCCAGGATTAATCATACTACTCCTTCCAGCATAATCACATACTACCTTCCAGGATATCACACTACTACCCTGTTCCAGCGATAATCACCACTTACTACTGCTTCCAGCAGTAATCAACTGACTTCACAAGAACTCACACCACACCTATCCAGGATAAATTCCACACTACTACCATCCTAGCATAAATCACACTACTACCTTTCCAGGATAATCACACTTACTACTCTCAGGCATAATCAACACTACTACCTTCCAGCATAATCACACTTAACTAACAGATATTACCCACTACCTTCCAGCATAATCACATACTACCTTCCAGGATATCACACGTACTGCCGTTCCAGCATAATCACACTGACGTCACAGGAGCATCACCACCACTAACTTCCAGTCATAATCACACTGACTCACTAGAGCATCACACCACTACCTTCCAGCATTAATCACACGTGACTCACAACAACATCACACCACTACCTTTCCAGAGATTAATTCACACACTCACTGAAGAACTATACCCACTACCTGTCCAGCATAATCACACTACTGACCTTCCAGATAATCCACACTAACTACCTTCCAGCATAATCACAACTGACTCATCAGAGCATCACACCACTAACCTTCCAGCATAATCACACTGACTCACTAGGAAACATCACACCATACATTCCAGGGCTATTCACACTGACTCACAGAGCATCACACCACTAACTTTCCAGCTGATATCACACTTGACTCATCAGACATCACACACTACCTTCCAGGATAATCACACTACTACCTTCCTAGCATTAATCACACTACTACCTTCCAGATACACACTACTACCTTCCAGGATAATCCACACTTACTACCTTTCCAGCATAATCACACTGGACTCACAGGAATATTACCCATAGCTAATCCAGCATAATCACACTACTACCTTCCAGGATAATCACACTACTACCTTCCAGCAAATCACACTGACTCACAGAGGCATCACACCATAAAACTTCAGCATAATCACACTGGACTCACAGAGCATCACACCACTACCTTCCAGCCATAATCAACACTGACTCACAAAACATCCACAACCACTACCTTCCAGGATAATCACAACCACTCACAGAATATACCACTAACCTTCCAGCATAATTCAACACTACTTAACGATCCACCTGGATAATCACACTACTACCTTCCAGCATAATCACACTGGACTCACAGAGCATCACACCACTAACTTCCAGCTATATCACACTGACTTCACAGAACATCAACAACCACTTTTACATTCCAGGGTATTCCACACTTGACTCACAGAGCAATCACACACTAACTTCGCAGCATAATCACACTGACTCACAGAACATCACACCACTACCTTCCAGGATTAATCACACTGACTCACGAACATCACCACCACTACCTTCCAGGGATAATCACACACTCACAGGGAGTTATACCCACTACTCTTCCAGCTATAATCACACAGCTAGGAGTTGAGGTTCTTTATCTCTCTTCCCTGGGTAGGAAGTTAATTACACAACAGGGAAAACACAACAAGAAAGGAGGGCCCAAAGGGAGATTGGTACTTTTTAATATTGCAAATGAGATGGCTGTTAATACCCTAAAAATTGTCACAGGCAGGGTCAGTGATGCAAGGATATGTCATAGTGCCAGCAATCACGTCTGAAACGGCAACTAAACAGCGATAACCAACTGCTATCATACCCCATTTTCTCCCTCTTTGGCACTGACATATTCTAGCTGACACATATCTATCTTACACACTGACAATCTATCCATTATCCAGGCCTGATTGCTACATAAAAGCATTCTTCTAAAGGCAGCAGAGCATAAGTTCCAAAAAATCTGCTACAGATCAGAGGAAATGAATATAGCCTGGACACAGTGTTATTATTCTAGCCAGGACACCAGTTGTTAATTATTCTAGCCAGGACCACAGTGTTAATTATCTCTAGCCAGGACACAGTGTTTTAATGATTCTTACCCAGAGACAACAGTGTTAATTATTCTTAGCCAGAACACAGTTGTTAATTATTCTAGCCAGGACACAGTTGTTAATTTATTCAGCAGGACACACGTGTTAATTATTTCTAGCCAGGACAAGTGTTTAATATATTAGTCCAGGACAATTGTTAATTATTCTAGCCAGGACAAACAGTGTTAATTTATTCTAACCAGAACACAGTGTTTAATTATTCTAGCCAAGACACCAGTGTTAATTATTCTAGCCAGGACACAGTGTTAAAATTATTCGAGCCAGGACAACAGCTGTTAAATTTATTCTAGCCAGGACAACACGTTAATTATTCTAGCCAAGGACAACAGGTGTTAATTATTTCTAGCCAGGACACTGTGTTTAATTATTCTAGGCAGGACACAGTGTTTAATTATTCTAGCCAGGACAACAGTGTTAAGTATTCTAACCAGGACACCATGTAATATTTCTAGCCAGGACATCAGGTGTTAATTATTCTAGCAGGACACCAGTGTTAATATATTCTAGCCAGGACACAGTGTTAATTATTCTAGCCAGGACACATTGTTAATTATTCTAGCCAGGACACAGTGTTAATTATTCTAGCCAGGACACATTATTCTCTCTATTGTTCTCTGTTCTGTCTCAAGCTCTCACAAGACCAAGTCGAGATCAGACTGAGAGAGGCTACACTGTACGGCTCTTCTACATGCAAAACATTATTAATGGTTTACAGACCTCCAGTTTCCTCTCGCCCTCCATGCTACAATAGGCTGATTATTGCAAGAAACGGGCCTGTTAAACTGTGGACTCAGCTTTTACTCCCCAACCCATCTACTCACCCTGCATCACCCATACACACTAATCCATACCAGAACAACAACCCATCCTGCGACTCACAAAGAAAATCACTACCTCGACAATAAACCCTGTCTTTGAACTAGGTTCAAACCAGCCTCTGCTGTCAATCAATCGAAATACAATAACAGACAGGGCAGGGTACTGTGTTGTGCCACTCATCACATCGTGTTGCTTAGGGAGGGCAGAAGAACAGAGAAAGATGAGACACACAACAAGACAATCAACAACAAAAGCAACAAGACAATAAGGAACGGAAGGAAGGGGGATGAGAGCAGGCCCCACCCCGGAGGGCTAATCTGGGCCAGTTCAAAGGGACATCAGGGGGTTCTTTGTATTGCTCTGGCTGTGCTGGCACCCCTGACACCCCAGCCTTGTGAACTCTGACCCTGGGGCATCGTAGCCCCCCATGCAGCCTACTGTTCCAGCAACCCCACCCCTAGGAACCCTGACACACACACACTCTCACACACACACTCTCACACACACTCTCACATTTATTATTAATCTGTTGCACTACTCCTTCCCTCTCTCCTCTCTCTCCTCTCTTCCCCTCTAATCTCCTTATCCTCTCTTCTCTTGCTCCTCTCTTCCCTCTCTTCCCTCTCCTCTCTTCCCCCTCCTCCCTTCCCCCTCTCCTCCCCCATGACACACCACGACACCACCACCCTTCTCACACAACACAGCTTTCCCCCAACCACACACACCACTCTCTTCTCTCAAACACTTTATTATTAATCTGTTGCACTTACTCCTTCCCCCTTTCTCTCGCCTCTCTGCCTCCCGTCCTTTCCCTCTAAATCTCCGTTATCCTCTCTTCTCTTGCTCCTCTCTTCCCTCCTTCCTCTCCTCTCTTCCCGCCCTCCTTCCCTTCCCTCTCACCTCCCCTCTCCTCTCTTCCCCTTCTCACTCTTCCCCCCTCTCCTCTCTTCTCTTTCCCTCTCTTTCCCTTCCTACTCTTCCCCCTCTCCTCCTCGCCCCGCTCTCCTTTTGCCCTCTCCTCTCTTTCCCCTTCCTCTTCTTCCCCC
>NW_019942628.1:418760-429907 GCF_002910315.2 Salvelinus sp. IW2-2015
TTCTGAGCCCTCTCCTGTACTCCCTGTTCACCCACGACTGCATGGCATGCACGCCTCCAACTCAATCATCAAGTTTGCAGACGACACTACAGTGGTAGGCTTGATTACCAACAACGACGAGACGGCCTACAGGGAGGAGGTGAGGSCCCTCGGAGTGTGGTGTCAGGAAAATAACCTCACACTCAACGTCAACAAAACAAAGGAGATGATTGTGGACTTCAGGAAACAGCAGAGGGAGCACCCCCCTATCCACATCGACGGGACAGTAGTGGAGAGAGTAGAACATTTTAAGTTCCTCGGCGTACACATCACGGACAAACTGAATTGGTCCACCCACACAGACAGCGTGGTGAAGAAGGCGCAGCAGCGCCTCTTCAACCTCAGGAAGCTGAAGAAATCCGGCTTGTCACCAAAAGCACTCACAATCGAGCGCATCCTGTCGGGCTGTATCACCGCCTGGTACGTCAACTGCTCCGCCCACAACCGTAAGGCTCTCCAGAGGGTAGTGAGGTCTGCACAATGCATCACCGGGGGCAAACTACCTGCCCTCCAGGACACCTACACCACCCGATGTCACAGGAAGGCCATAAAGATCATCAAGGACAACAACCACCAGAGCCACTGCCTGTTCACCCCGCTATCATCCAGAAGGCGAGGTCATATACTGTACTCGATACCGTCTACTGCATCTTGCCTATGCCGTTCTGTACCATCACTCATTCATATATCTTTATGTACATATTCTTCATCCCTTTACACTTGTGTGTATAAGTTAGCTGTTGTGAAATTGTTAGGTTAGATTACTTGTTGGTTATTACTGCATTGTCGGAACTAGAAGCACAAGCATTTCGCTACACGCGCATTAACATCTGCTAACCATGTGTATGTGACCAATAACATTTGATTTGATTTGAAGGAATAATAAAGAGTTCAACGGTTGACTGACAAAAGCCTTGCTCTCCCCCTCTAGCTCTGTCTCTGTATCTCATTACAATAGCATATTCATTATGATAACATGACCTTAGGGCCTGGGTCTATGTTAAGGTCAGAGGTGACTGAGTGGACATGGCTGTGATGGGATGTGAGTGGGCCTCAGGTGGGAGGGATCTCCGTTACTATGCACTAGTCAATATGCACGTATTGTTAAAAGATGTATGTATGCAAAGAGGCTGGCATCGACTGGTGCTGGAGGACAGAGTGAGAGGGCATTAAGGTGATCTATACAGGAGACATACATCTTTGTATGACATTTAGACTAGTCACAACACTAACCTCCACATCTCTCAGTCTCCTAGGACCACTACAACTAACTCACTGCTGTAGCAGGGACAAATATGCTCAGATGCTACTGTTGACTGTAGGTATAAGTCAATAGAAACATGGGTTTAAGGAAATTACAGTTCAATCCTAGATAATTACTCCCTGATTATGGAGAGAAGGATTACATTCCTCAGTACTTTCTACCACCACCAAGCATAACCATCCACAAGACCCACAAGTGACGGGGCCGAGAGAGAGAGAATATTGTGTTTATGCAGTGCTAAATCTGAGCTCGCTGTGCAATAGGATGGCAGGGTCCTGTTAAACCCTGCAATTACCTCCATAAACCCCTCTTCCCCCCCTTTCTTCCCCCCTCTCTTCCCCTCCTTTCTTTTCCCCTCTCCCCCCCTTTCTTCCCCTCCTTTCTTCCACCCTCTCTTCCCCTCCTTTCTTCCCCTCCTTTCTTCCCCCCTCTCTTCCCCACCTTTCCCCTCCCCCTTTCCTTCTCCTCCTTCCCACCTTTCGTCCCTCCTTTCCCCCCTCTCTTCCCTCCTTTCTTTCCCCCTCTCTTCCCCCCTCTCTTCCCATCCTTTCTTCCCCCTTTCTTCCCCTCCTTTCTTCCCCCCTCTCTTCCCCTCCTTCTTCCCACCTTCCCCTCCTCCCTCCTCAGGAGGCATCTTTCACAGACCATCAAGTGGGTTTTGGCTGGTTAGACTCTGTATGAGTAGGGAGAATTGCATCGCCAAGGCACAATTACAGACTGCCGTCCTCTTGGCTCCACCCATACACACACACACACACACACACACACACACACACACACACACAACACACACACACACACACACACCGGTTAATTTCCTCCAGCCTCTCCATCAGGCCAGCTGGCATCAGCTGGGCATGGCTTTCAGGGCGCTGCGTGCCCACATGTAACCAGGCGGCCAGGAATGCCAGGGTCCCACATGTGCTGTTGGAGGGTAATGGTAGTCTAGATGGTGCATTGGCCACGTGTGAGGAAACACAGGAGAACATTCCAGAGCTTCCAGCTCTGGCTGGAGACTGGAAAGCCAATCAGAGTCAGAGGAGGGCACGGCTGTGGGTGTGGCACAGTGTTGCCACACTGCTCATTAAACATCTGTAGAAAGGACTTAAGCTATACTGTTCTGACTTAACACACTCACCAGTTATCTATGTCAACTCTGCAGGCCTACTGTTGCCCCATCAAGACTAGTCTATGCAGACATTTCATCATTGCTCAGCAAAAGCTAAAATAACCAGTGTGAAATGGCTGTATAGAGGAAGCACCAATCTCTCTTCTTTTAAAAATGGCTCTGCTTTCTTCTGTCTCTAGAGAGAATATCCAGCTTGTGTAATGACTCATGTGTACAAAAAAGGGCATCAGAGAAATATTTCTTTCATTCCGGGCAATTTCCCTAATCCCTGATGAGCTAAAGGAGAGGAAACATTATGGATGTGGGTTAGCAGGGGTAATGCAGGATTTGTGTGTGTGTGTGTGTGTGTGTGTGTGTGTGTGTGTTGTGTGTGTGTGTGTGTGTGTGTGTGTGTGGGTGTGGTGTGTGTGTGTGTGTGTGTGTGTGTGTGTGTGTGTGTGTGTGTGTGTGTGCTGGTGTGTGTACAGTATATGCATTCAAATAGCTTTGTTTAAATGCTCCTTTGGTTTTTAGGTGGCTGAATGTCACCCATGTGTAATTTGCCCATCCTGTGTGTTGTGTGTGTGTGGTGTGTGTGTGTGTGTGTGGTGTGTGTGTGTGTGTGGTGTGTGTGTGTGTGTGTGTGGTGTGTGTGTGTGTGTGTTGATGGGATAAAGTTTACTGTGACAGCAGAACCATCTCCCCCAGAAGCACTGAGCCCCTTGAAGCAGCTTACTTCCCAAGGATTAGTTATCCAATCTGAACTAACACAGATACTTTCCCCATTGGTGGCGCGACCTGAGACCCCTCTCACAGAAGTCCTCTCTCTCCACTCTCCACAGGCCAACAGGGACAGGGGACGAGGGGTGAAGGGGAGGCATGAGGGACAGGGAAACGAGGGGTGAAGGGAGGCAGGAGGGGCAGGACACAAGGGGTGAAGGGGAGGCAGGAGGGGACAGGTACACGAGGGGTGAAGGGGGGCAGGAAGGACAGGGAGACGAGGGGTGAAGGGGAGGCATGAGGGACAGGGAAATGAGGGTGAAAGGGAGCAGGAGGGGACAGGGACACGAGGGGTGAAGGGAGGCAGGAGGGGACAGGGAGACGAGGGGTGAAGGGGAGGCAGGAGGGGACAGGGGACGAGGGGTGAAGCGGAGGCATGAGGGGCAGGGAAGCGAGGGTGAAGGGGAGGCAGGAGGGGACAGGGACACGAGGGGTGAAGCGGAGGCATGAGGGGACAGGAGCGAGGGGTGGAAGGGAGGCAGGAGGGGACAGGGACACGAGGGGTGAGGGGAGGCAGGAGGAGACAGGGAGATGAGGGGGAAGGGGAGGGCAGGAGGGGACAGGGACACGAGGGGTGAAGGGGAGGCAGGAGGGACAGGGAGAACGAGGGGGTGAAGGGGAGACAGGAGGGGAAACAGGGAGACGAGGGGTGAAGGGAGGCAGGAGGGACAGGGAGACGAGGGGTGAAGGGGAGGGCAGGAGGGGAAAGGGAGACGAGGGGTGAAGGGGGGCCAGAGGGGTTCCGGGAGACGAGGGGTGAAGGGGAGGCAGGAGGGGACAGGGAGACGAGGGGTGAAGGAGAGGGACATTCTCATAACGTGTTACACTTATGTAATTGAGGAGAAATACCCTGCCCAACTAATTTCTAACTAGACCATCTTAATGCTACTGTACTTCTGCAATCGGTAACTCTACCTCCAATTTCCTCTCTTCCATGACTGATATTACAGATGGCAGTGGGGTCCAGTAACTGTCTCTCCCATACATCAGGTCAGCCCAAAGGGAGAGAGAGAAAGAGAGAGAAAGAGAGTGAGTGAGTGAGTGAGGCAGAATACCCTACAGAAAGCAGTCAGCCCAATTTCCCCCTGTCACCGCTGGCCTTCCTGACAGCTCTGATACGTGGGCTGCAGTAGTGAGCAGCCGTAGCAGCCGCCCGCCGGCGTTTTCCTGCCCGTGCTGACGGACCTCTGGGCCCTCGGTAAAGGAGGGCGTAGGAGAAAGGAAGGGGGTGGAGGGGCAGAAGAGAAAGGGGCCAAGGGCAGCTTGTTAACGCTGAGTGAGTCAGTCTGGTGTAGCCTGTCAACACCAGAACAACTCTGCACCTCGGCCCACCTGCCCACCTTCTGCCCTGGAAACGGTGAGAGCTGAGGTGCAGGTTAAAGACAGTGGTAGCCAGCCACTACCCTCTGCCTCTGTCTCTGATTGCAGTCAACGGGTCAGTATTCCCATCAGTACAGCATACACCCAACCTGGAGCTCACGCAGCGGTTTGGACAAGGTTAACAATCATATGGCGCTGGTCCCAAATATAATAACTTTACCATGTGATTAAATGAATATCTACCATCTGATTTGACTGAGTCAGGGCATCTAACGCTGACTCAACATCATCCTCTATATGATGTAGGAGTACAGGTGAACACAAGGAGAGGGCGATGCACAACACAGACAAGGTGTTAAAAGCAGTGTCAAGTCCCTTGCAGAAATAGTCCAACACAGAAGGACCTTTATAGTCTATTACAGCTAACCTCTGGGGTTAAAACACAGCAATCCACAGTGCCCTTCCTGAGGAGCAGCTCTGCTACCAAGCAGATCACTACCAGGGAGTTTCTACTCTGGCAAAAGACAATAAACATGGTGGAGGGGAGGGGAGAGAGGGATGGAGGGAGAGAGGGAAGAGGGAGAAAAACCCCAGTGAAATCTGACTGGCTTCCAAATCCCCTATTGTTGTTTTTCTCTGAACGATGCCCTCACATCCTCATGTTATTCTCTTCCCTCTCTTCTCCATATTTCCTCCAACTGTTTTTCTCCCTGATGCTGTTTCTTTCATTTCTCTTCCCCTCTCCCCCCTCCGTTGCACTTCATTATCTAGTTTCTCTTCCCCTCTCCCCCCTCCGCTGCACTTCATTATCTAGTTTCTCTTCCCCTCTCCCCCCTCCGCTGCTCTTCCTTCTTTAATTTTTCTACCCCTCTCCCCCTCTGCTGCTCTTCATTCATCAGCCTGGAGCCTTATGTCTACATTCATTACCCCCTCTCTCTTCTATCCTTCTCTCTTCTCTCCCCCTCCTCTCTTTCACTGCCTCGCTCTGTCTCATTGTACCCTGTTGTCCTATGAGTTCCATCTCTAGGCTGTGCAGGGTTTACCCCCTAGCCTCCTGCTGCACGTGCTGGTGCAAGGGTTTACCCTGGCTAGCCTCCTGTTCATCCTTGGTGGGCAGTGGGGTTTACCCCTAGCCTCCTGCTCATCTGGTGCAGGGTTTTACCCTCTAGCCTCCTGTTCATCTGGTGCAGGTTTACCCCTAGCCTCCTGTTCATGCTGGTGCAGGGTTTACCCCTAGCCTCCTGTTCATCTGGTGGCAGGGTTTCACCGCACTAGCCTCCTGCTCATGCTGGTGCAGGGTTTACCCACTAGCCTCCTGCTCATCTGGTACAGGGTTTACCCTAGCCTCCTGTTCATCTGGTGCAGGGTTTACCCCTAGCCTCCTGTTCATCTGGTGCAGGGTTTACCCCACTAGCCTCCTGCTCATCTGGTGCAGGGTTTACCCCTAGCCTCCTCTCATGCTGGTGCGACGGGTTTACCCCTAGCCTCCTGTTCACTCTGGTGCGGTTTACCCCCTAGCCTCCTGTTTCTCTGGTGCAGGGTTTACCCCTAGCCTCCTGTTCATCTGGTGCAGGGTTTACCCCCTAGCCTCCTGTTCATTGCTGTGCAGGGTTTACCCACTAGCCTCCTGTTCATCTGGTGCAGGTTTACCACTAGCCTCGCTGCTCATCTGGTGCAGGTTTACCCCTAGCCTCCTGTTATCTGGTGCAGGTTTACCACACTAGCCTCCTGCTCATCGTGTGCAGGGTTTACCCCTAGCCTCATGTTCATCTGGTGCAGGGTTTACCCTAGCCTCCTGTTCATGCTGGTCAGGGTTTACCCATAGCCTCCTGCTCATCTGGTGCAGGGTTTACCCCTAGCCTCCTGCTCATCTGGTGCAGGGTTTACCCTTAGCCTCCGCTTTATCTGGTGCAGGGTTTACCCTAGCCTCCTGTTCATCTGGTGCAGGTTTACCCCCTAGCCTCCTGTTCATCTGGTGGGGTTTACCCTAGCCTCCTGCTCAGTCTGGTGCAGGGTTTACCCCTAGCCTCCTGCTCATCTGGTGCAGGGATTCCCATAGCCTCCTGCTCATCTGGTGCAGGGTTTACCCCCTAGCTCCTGTTCATCTGGTGCGGGTTTACCCACTAGCCTCCTGTCTCATCTTGGTGCAGGGTTTTACCGCCCTAGGCCTCTGTTCATGCTGGTGCGGTTTACCCCTACTCATGCCGCGTTCATCTGGTGGCAGGGTTTACCCTCCTAGCTCCTACTGTCATGGCTGGTGCAGGGTTACCCCCTAGCCTCCTGTTCATCTGGTGCAGGGTTTACCCCCTAGCTTCCTGCTCATCTGGTGCAGGGTTTACTCCCTAGCCTCCTGCTCATCTGGTGCAGGGTTTACCCCTAGCTTCCTGCTCATCTGGTGCAGGGTTTACCCCTAGCTTCCTGCTCATCTGGTGCCTCACAATAAGAGAGGGAGCTCAAACAGGCACCAATATTCAGATTAGGGGAGACATATGTTATGTTTTATTAAAAAAAACATGTTTTAACATTGAAATAATACATGAATAACCCTCGGTGTAACGTGAAGTAGAGTAGTTTGTGCGTTTTTCTCGTTAGATGCTAAATTCATTATTTGCGGAGAAATTAATTAGATACATCAGTGAACCAGTTAACCAATTAACACACCCCAACAGCGGGCTTGGTTCCATTTAGACTACATTCATATTTGCCTGTATTGGGGGGGCTGTGAGCAGCTGGGGGTGCTTAGAGAGAGAGAGAGCCTTTTCACTGGCTGCCAGTTCCTACACTCAACTCAATTCACCACTGAGCTGGGGGAGCCTGTGATTTATGAAGCAAACTAATTTGTAAATGAGTGGCGCTCGACTCCAACACAGCCCAAACCTGCTGATGAGAGACAGAGCGAGGGGAGCAAGAGACACTCCAGCTAAAAGCTTCTCTCTAAAGAGACACGGCCCGTCTCACTGGCACACCACAGGTCATTGGTCCATATGACGATTAGGAACGGGGTAGAGGACAGAGACAACGGCTTCATTATACCAGGCTGGCACAAATGCTGGCATTCAACGGGCACAGCGGGCACATGGCATGAGGAGTCTTAATCTCAGACGGGAGGTAGAGGGAGGGGCTGGAGGAGTGACTGGGGGCTTCGGGAGAAAAGAAGAGACTAGAAGTAGAGGTTGTATTTCTCCGATAGGCCCTATAGGAGCTTAACAAATGCATATTTCTGGGTAACAGGCAGGGTAAAGCTTCAGTTGTTGATGTGAACATGGTGATCAAATCCTACTCATACTGTTGCATCAGCCAATCAGCTGATCCCAATCAGCAGGAGGTAGAGAGGAGAGGAGAGGCTGGAGGGGTGGATATGGAGGGTGGGAGGGGGGGAGCAGGGGTAGGGAGTTAGTGGGAGGGGGGAGGGGTGAGCAGGTGCATGGGAATTCAACTCTCATTGTATATGCATGTGCATGCTGCTCCAAGGAAACCACCAGCAGCCTGGCTTGGGGAGAGAACATAGAGGTGGGAATCACAACACAAGGGACTGAAGCATAGACAAATATTTTAAACTGCCAATCATCTACAGCCAGATTAAGTGGAAGATTCTGGAAGGATGATACTATCTATCTATACATACTCTTGGTAAGGATGATACTGTCGTGTCTTTGTCTATGCTCGATTAAGTGATATGACAAGCTATTCTATAAAATAATTTATCTTTAATTAATATTACCTGATTCAGCTAATCAGGTAAATGTAATTAACTAGAAAGTCGGGGCACCATGAAATAATGTTTATAGAGCTGTTATCTTCCGAATAAACTCTTAAAGACCTAGTAATCTTTTACATCAATAGCAGTCAATATTTAATCGTCACATTATTTAGTCTCATCTGAAAGTTGTAAATTCTTGGTTATCTTCACGAACCCTGGCTAACAAGTTGAATCAGAAATACAACATTTGGTTTAATTATTCATTTACTAAATACCGAAATAAATCACACAGAATTACATCTACACAGAATGGATCATACATTGATTACAAATTATGTCATAAAGGAAAACGTCCCTAGTGGACGAAACAGTTATGACAGCTGGTTACACAAAGAAAGGGGGTTGGGTTTGAGTGAAAGAGCGGGAAGACTGAAAAGCAAAAAGGTTTTGTGTCTCTATCGGGCCGTAGGCAGCTATGCTATCGTAAATACAGTATCTTATGCATTCTAAATAACCGGCCATTTCAAAAAGGAGAATGCAATAAATATTTACTCTGAGCTGCACTTCGGTAGATTGGTCGTCGATAGAAGGCAGGTTGGTCCAGCATGGATCTCTGGTCCTCTGAAGAATGTCTCTGGTGGTAAACTGGATACGTTGTAGTACTGTTGTGTGTGTTGGACTGGATACGTTGTCCGTCCTTTCCTAGCCCACGTTTACAGCGACTGTTGCTAACTGAACGGCTAGGAGGTATCACTTCTGGAGTGAATAAGAGTTCAAAGTTCATACCAAGTTGCCATACTTTCGGCGTGTTGACCGGCATCTTCACGTTGAAATTCGATGCTGATTTCGTTAGGTTATTAATCTGAGCCCTTTTAACGTGGGACCGTCGCACTAACGTCCTCGGGAACAGGAAGTTACATTTTCGTAAAGGGGCTTATATAGGGTTGGGAGAGAGGGCCGTGTTTAGAGGGCCGTAATTTACAACCCATGTCTGTTCACTTGGGCGGGGCCTCCGAGTGAGCACAGTGGTGTTCTTCTGACAAACCGTTCTCTCATTAAGAAGCTAAATTACATTTCATCTTTTCACAAATAGTTTCATATTTAAACATTTAAATTGCACAACAATTCCATGTGAATCTGATAACTAGAATGTGTAGATTTTCCAAGATATAGTTTAGGTCGTCCTGTCATCAGTAATCATGTCTCAGACGCCAACTGAACTGACATCATATTCATTAAGTCCCAAAGCATATTTTCAACTGGTTGGATTACTGAAATATGGTTCCGTTAACCATCTTTTTATGTCACCAGACTCTCTCTCAATGTTAACGAAGGGATTTTCAATAGTCACATCGGTAGAGTAGAGAGAGGAAAAAGGGGAAAGGTATTTATGGGGGTCATAAACCTCCCCCATCAGGCCAACGTCATGACAATACTAACTGTATCTATACATACTCTTGGTCAGGACGATACCAACTGTATCTATACATACTATTGGTCAGGATGATACTAACTGTATCTATACATACTCTTGGTCAGGATGATACTAACTGTATCTATACATATACAAATACTCTTGGTGACGATTGGATACCAACTGTATTCTATACAGTACTCTTTGTGCAGGAATGATACGCAACTGTAATCTATAAGGACATACTATTGGGTCAGCGATGATACTAACTGTACTATACATACTCTTGGTTAAGGATGATACTAACTGTATCTAATAACATAGCTGCCTTGGTGAGGGATGATACCAAATGTATGCTAGTAACATACTCTTGGTTCAGGATGTCAACTGTATCTATCACAATATTGTTGGTACAGGATGATACTAACTGTATCTATACATAGCTCGTGTGGTAGTTGGATTGGTATGTAAGCATACTCTTGGTCAGGATTCACTGTGCTGATAACATACTCTTGGTCAGCGGATGATACTAACTGTATCTAATTACGATAGTCTTGGTAAAGAGTGATACTGAACTGTAGTCTATGAGCATACTCTGGTCAGGATGAATGACGTAACTGTATCTATTACTGATACGTCTGGTCAGGAATGAATAACTAACTGTATCTACTACATCGTACCTGGTAAAGATGATAGCTAACTGTATCTATAACATACGCGTTGGGGTCAGGAAATACAACTGTTACTACCTGGCAGACTGAGCTGACGTCTATACATACTCTTGGAAGATATACTAACTGTTAATCTAGTACAGTACTCTTGGGTAACAGATGATACTAACTGTATGCTAGCACAACTGCCTATGGTAAGAGATGATAGCTAAGTGTATCTAAATGACATGACTGGGCTTGGGTCAGGATGATACCAAACTGTACAGTTATTAGCAATACTCCTTGGGTAAAAGGGATTGATACTAACTGTATTCTGGACACGATTTACTTCCATAAGGATTAAGGTGAGACATGGATGAACTGTTTAATAGCATGAACTGTGCTTAGCCATGCCAAAGGTCTGTCTATACGATGATGCACTGTTCGGGCCGTCTCCTTCCATCCCGGTCTCATTAATCGCCCAGTGGGCCATCTCCGTAACTAGTGACAGTAGCCACCAGGGCAGAGGCGGCTGGTGTGTCCGGCGCAGTGCCAACACTGGAAGCTGAATGGTTCATTCAACAGAATATCTAAATGGCTGTCTGCCCATATCCAAGAGGGCCTTCCCCTGCCACTGCCTGTTCGCAACCAGGGCTCCCATGGCGAAGCAATCGTGGTGAACGCACTGAGGACAGGGGTGCTCCCGTGTGCTAACATCACTCAGCAGCACCATCGCAATCTCAAAAAGGCCCCTAGCACACGACAAGGGCCCATGACACATGCACAGAGACCTACACCCGACATCAGCATCGGGAGAGTCAAATACAGCAATATTAGCCGCTGATCAACCAAAATGTAGCTTGTATGGCCTC
>NW_019942628.1:431648-432833 GCF_002910315.2 Salvelinus sp. IW2-2015
CCTGACACTGGTTGCTAATGGTCCCTCTGTTGGGAGAGGGCCAGAGGCAACAACAGGATGCAGCAAAGGGACCCTTCTGTTGAAGCCCTGTTTAATATGCAGAATACTTTATGTCCTGCATGGAGAGGAGGGCTCTTTGTGCTTTATAAACAGACAGACAGTGTGGAGATTGTTAACTGTCTGTCCCTGTCTGCTCTGTCTTGGTGTGGCAGACTCCAGCTGCTAGCCATGACTGTTGGAGTGAGTGACGGGCCAACGGCAGTGTGTTGGGATAGACACTAGAGAGATGAGTAGCAGACACACACTGACTCGTTAACCCACACAGGGATGAAATGACCCAAAATACAGAAAGACTTTCCTCCTGTCTCATCTTCGGAGGTATGGCACACAAATAGATATGATCACACACACACACCTCAAGCTTATGTCAAGCACATTGACTCCGGTACCCCCTGTATATAATCATGTTATTGTGATGTAATTTTCTTGTGATCCTTTTTGATATTTTTTTTTATTTTTAACTTTAGTCTATTTAGTAAATATTTTTTTTACTCTAATTCTAGAACTGCATTGTTGGTTAAGGGCTTGTAAGTAAGCATTTCACGGTAAGGTCTACACCTGTCATAAGCATCGCATGTGACAAATATCATTTGATTTGATTTGATTCAATCTCAGTGGAAGGCTGGTCATGTGTCAGCACATCTCTCATGGTCTACAGCTACCCTCAAAACATGTGGAGTGAAATCCCTGTCAACTCTGAGGGAGGTAAAGTCACACCTGCAGCCCCAGCCTCAACCTCTCCATCCCAGGCAGCCTCAGACTCTCCATCCCAGGCAGCCTCAACCTCTCTATCCCAGGAAACCTCAACCTCTCCATCCCAGGCAGCCTCAACCTCTCCATCCCAGGCAGCCTCAGCCTCTCTATCCCAGGCAGCCTCAGCCTCTCCATCCCAGGCAGACTCAGCCTCTCCATCCCAGGCAGCCTCAGCCTCTCCATCCCAGCAACTCGCCTCCTCATCCCAGCAGCCTCAGCCTCTCTCATCCCAGGCAGACTAGCCTCTCTATCCAGCAGCCTTCAGCTCTCCATCCCAGGCAGACTCAAGGCCTCTCCATCCCAGGCGACTCAGCCCTCTCCTCCCAGGCAGCCGCAGCCTTCTATCCCAGGCAGCCTCAGCCTCATCTACAT
>NW_019942628.1:432858-435834 GCF_002910315.2 Salvelinus sp. IW2-2015
CATCCCAGAAAGCCTCAGCCTCTCCATCCCAGGCAGCCTCAATCTCTCCATCCCAGGCAGCCTTAGTGTAAACCATACAGTCACCCTACCGGACAAGCTAAACACCTTTTTCTCAATTTTTCGAGCACAATGACCCTGAGCTGCCGAGGAGAGCCCCGGATGACAACAGGGACTACATACTCACGGTCCCCACTGAAGACGTAGGTAAGCCATTAAAACGTGTTAACTCTCGCAAGGCTGCCGGACCAGACGGCATCCTTAGTCGTGCCTTCAGACCATGTGCAGACCAGCTGTCTGGTGTGTTCTCTGACATGTTCAATCTCTCTCTAGCTCAGGCCACTACACTCACCTGCTTCAAGATGTCCACTGTCATCCCTGTACCCAAGAAAGGGAAAGTAAGTGAACTGAATGACTACTGACCAGTAGCACTCACTTCAGTCATCATGAAGTGCTTCAAGAGGCTAGTCAAAGACCACGTCACCTCCTCCCTCCCCGACACACTCCACCCTCTCCAATTCGCCTGACAGGTCCACGGACGACGCAATCGCCATTGCACTGCACACTGCCCTTACCCACCTGGACAAAAGGAATGCATATGTGAGGATGCTGTTCATGGACTACAGCTCTGCCTTCAATACCATAGTGTCCTATCAGCTCATTAAAAAGCTCACAGCCCTGGGTCTGAACTCCTCCCTATGCAACTGGGTCCTGGACTTCCTAAAGGGCCGCCCCCAGGTGGTAAAGGTAGGCAACATTACCTCCGCGACACTGATTCTTAACACGGGGCCCCACAGGGGTGCGTCTTCAGTCCCCTCCTGTATTCCCTGTATACCCACACCTACGTGACATCACACAGTTCAAAATACATCCTCAAGTTCACTGACGACTCAACAGTAGTAGGGCTGATACCAACAACAACAACGGGATGGCCTACAGGGAGGAGGAAGGCACTCTGACAGTGTGGTGCCAGGAAAACAACCTCTTCCTCAACGTCAACAAAACAAAGGAGCTGATTGTGGACTTCAGGAGGAACCAGGGTGAACACGCCCCCATCCTCATCAATGGGGCCGCCGTGGAGACAGTCGATAACTTCAAATTCCTCTACGTACACATCTCAGAGAAGCTGAAATGGTCAAACCACATGGACACGATGATGAAGAAAGGCACGGCAGCAGCTCTTCATCCTCAGAATGCTGAAGAAATTTGGCCCTCACATCCTGTTAGGCTCCATCACAGCCTGGTACGGCAACTCCACCGCCGCGGGCCGCAAGGCATTTCAGAGGGTGATACGTGCAGCCGAACGCACCATTGGGTGCACACTGCCTGCCCTACAGGACACCTACAACACCAGGTGTCTCAGGAAGGCCAAGAAGATCATCAGCGACACCAGCAACGCCCTGTTGTCCCCACTTCCATCACTACAGCACAGGAGCATCATGGTGAAGACTGACAGACTGGCCAATAGCTTCTACCCTCAAACCATCAGGCTGCTGAACAGCCACCACTAGTCAGCTACCTGCTCCCCCCTCCCCTCTGCTACTCCTCCTATGAACATGAACATTCCTCACACCCTCTCAGGGTGTGGCTGCAGGGTCAGAAGGGGTGGTGGTAATGGAGAGGGAGAGGAGAGGAGAGCAGAGGAGAGAAGAGGGGAGAGGCAGCAGAACAGACCTGTTAATTAGTGTACCACTAGTGTCTCCCTAATGAGCTCTAATTACCTGAGCGTGGCATCAGCCATACGGAAACGGCCTGGCTACCGCCACACTTCGTACCACCTGTCCCAGAATGAGAACCACAGGACAGCACCTCGTACAGGGCGTCTGCAATCTCACATAACACACACCTTTATCATTATTAACACCATGCCGTCATCTTGGCTCAACATTAATACACCTCTATCATTAACACCATGCTGTATCTCAACATTATACACTTCTATCATTAACACCAGTGCTGTATCTCAACATTATACACCTCTATCATTAACACCATGCTGCTATCTCAACATATACACCTCTATCATTAACACCATGCTGCATCTCAACATAACATACCCTCTATCATTAACACCATGCTGTATCTAACATTATACACCTCTATCATTAACACCATGTGTATCTCAATTATACCCTCTATCATTAACACATGCTGTATCTCAACATTATACACCCTCTATCATTAACACCATGCTGTATCTCAACATATACACCTCTATCATTAACACCATGCTGTATCTCAACATCTTGTCATTAAAACCAATGCTGTTTCTCAACATACTTCTTGTCATTAAACACCATGCTGTATCTCAACATTATATATCTTCGTAATTAACCCATGCTATATCTTCACAATTATAATATCTGTCCATCTTAACACCATGCTGTATCTCATACCTAATCATATTAACACCTGCTGTTAAATCTCCTGCGAAAACCAATTTACCGTTAATCATTAACACCATGCTGTATCTCGAACATACCTATCATTAAACACCATGCTGTAGTCTCACATGTATAATATCTCTGTCATTAACTACCATGCTGTATCTCAACATTATATATCTCTGTCCTTAACACCATGCGTATCTCAACATACTCTGTTCCATTTAACACCATGCTGTATCTCAACATACCTATCATTAACACATCTGTATCTTTCAACATACTTGTCAATTTACACAATGCTGTATCTTCAACATACTATCATTAACACCATGCTGTATTCAACATACTATCACTTATAAACACAATGCTGTAATTCAACATATCCTGATCATTAACACCATGCTGTATCTCACATAAGCTATCCTATTAACACCATGCTGTATCTCACATTACTCTGTCATTAACACCCATGCTGTATCTCAACATACTATCATTAACACCATGCTTATCTCAACATTATATATCTCTGTCATTAACAACCATGCTGTATCTCAACATTATATATATCTCTCGTCATATAACACATGCTGTA
>NW_019942628.1:443190-447764 GCF_002910315.2 Salvelinus sp. IW2-2015
ATCTCAACATTATACACCTCTATCATTAACACCAGGCTGTATCTCAACATTATACACCTCTATCATTAACACCATGCTGCATCTCAACATACCTATCATTAACACCATACAAGCCTTCTCAGCACAGGAACCAGCTTTACTGGGATTGATTTGACTATTGTTATGACATTGTCCTACACCACTTTACTCATTTACATTTTATAAGCTTGGTTTAATCACAGTACCCATTCTGACTCAGAAGTGGTTCATAATGTCCCTATGTATAATCCCTCTCTGATTCTATGCTGCAATTTATGCTGAACAGTAGGCTGCATAGCTTTGTTGTAAACAGGATAGCAGTGGATTACAGTGGTTCACATAGGGAGTCATCAGCCCTCCCACAGGTGTGTGTTACCATAGAGCGCGGTGAACTCTGTGCCCCCTATGGACCTCAGCTGCCATTTCTCATCCTATACCTCCCTGAGGAGGGGCACTGTGGCAGGGCTCTGATATCTCTCTCTCTCTCACTCTCTCACTCTCTCACTCTCTCACTCTCTCACTCTCTCACTCTCTCACTCTCTCACTCTCTCTCTCTCTCTCTCTCTCTCTCTCTCTCTCTCTCTCACTACCACCTCACCTTGTGTGTTGAGTGTTTATTTGGCTCCTCAGACAGTGAAACTGGCCATCAAATGAGTTGGAAAGGATTGCAAGAACCTGAAAGGGGAGCTTTTCCCATAGTCACGATAACTTCCCATATTCTGAAGCGCACGTGAGAGAGTCGACGGCATGCATAGAGAGAGTGCCGTCTCCCTTAGAGGAGCCTCTGTCCACATGTGAACCCTGAGGGGTCATGCACACAGTTGGGGTACAGAGGAACTGGCACACAGGGTCAGGAGAAACAAAAGACGTCAGGGAGGGAAAGGGTAGTGGGGTGGCATAAAGGTAACGCAGATGACATCCAAGAATGTCGGACACAATGAGGCACTTGCAGCAGTGAGTCACTGGATGCGTCCTAAATGGCATGTTGTGAGTGTGCAAGAGTGCGCAAAGCTGTCATCAAGGCAAAGGGTGGCTACTTTGAAGAATCTCAWATGTAAAATACATTTTGATTTGTTTAACACTTTTTCGGTTACTACATGAATCCATGTGTTATTTAATAGTTTTGATGTCTTCACTATTATTCTACAATGTAGAAAATAGTAAAAATAAAGAAAAACCTGGTTGACTGGTACTGTATATACTAGGGAGTGTCAGATACCCACTAGTCTCCATAATGAGCCTCTAAATTACCTTGAGCGTGCTCAGCCCATACGGGAAAACGGCCTGGCTACGCCACCACTTCCGTACCAACCTGTCCCAGAATGAGAACCACAGGACAGCACCTCGACCAGGGAAGAGGGAAGGAGGGGAGGCTGAAGCAGAGAAGTGGAGGGGTGGGGGCACTACACCACAGTATGTTGGGATTGGCAGAGTGAGGAGGGTGTGGGGGTGGGGACAGATGAAAGAGAAGAGTTGGGGAGAGATAATGAGGCCGACGTACTGATGAGAGAGCGCATGACAGGAAGAGACGAAGAAAAAGAGAAGAGAAGAGGAGTGAGCGAGGAGGAGAGGTAGCCTGAGCAACAGAGACGAGAGAGTGAGCGGGCAAGGGAAGAGCCAGCCAGAGTGAGCGAGCAAAGAGAGGAGAGAGGAGAGCAGCTGTGCATGGTAAGACGACGAGAGAGAGATTTATAGGCGATAGAGAGGGAGAGGAGAGAAAGTGAGGGATAGGAGAGGAATTGAGTGAGAGAGGAAGAAAAGGAGAGAGAAGACGAAATTGGTAGAGTGAGAAGAGGTAGGAAAAGAGAGATGAGAAGAGAGAGAAGAGAGAGAGAAGAGAGCGAGGAGAGGCCTGAGAGAGAGGAGAGAGAGAGGAGACGAGAGGAGAGGAGAGACGAGAGAGAGAAGGGACGAGGAGAGAGGGAGAGACGAGAGAGAGAGAGTGAGAGAGAGAGAGAGAGAGAGTGAAGAAACGAGAGAGTGGAGAAGGAGAGAGAGAGGGAGAGAGAGAAAGTGAGAGAGAGAGAGAGAGAGAGAGGAGGAGAGAGAGAGGAGAGAGAGAGAGAGAGAAGAGAGAGAGGAGAGAGAGAGAGGAGAGAGATGAAGAGAGAGAGAGAGAGAGAGAGAGAGAGAGATAGCATGGTTGTGTTGTGTATGGTTACAGACGGCATGCTTGGTCTCGAGTCCCAGTTTAATGTTGTACCTGGGATTTAGCACTGGTCTAATTGGGCCCACTTGGGCACCTGGTACTGGGCTGGGAGGGGGCTAGGGTAGAAGGGCCGCTGTTGACAGCTAACCTACATTCCTCACCACATAAATCATCCCATCCCAAATGATTCCACTTTCTCCATAACTTTGTTATCTTCAGCCATTCGCTCCTGCATTCTCAACATACACACACCCTCTATCATTAACCACCATGCCGTATCTCAACAGTTATACACCTCTATCAATTTAACACCATGCTGTATCTTCACATTATACACCTCTATCATTTAACACCATGCTGTATCTCAACATTATACACCTTCTATTCATTAACACCATGCTTGTTCTCAACATTATACACCTCTTATCATAACACCAGTCTGCATCTCAACATACATACACCTCTATTCTATTTACACCATGCTGTATCTCAACATTATACACCTCTATCATTGAACCCATGCTGTATCTCAACATTATACACCTCTATCATTAACACCATGGCTGTATCTCAACGATTATACACCTCTATCATTAACACCAGGCTGTATCTCAACAGTTATACACCTCTTCATTAACACCATGCTGTATCTCCAACATACTGTTATCATTAAACACCATTGCTGTAATCTCAAATACTTGTCATTAACACATGCTGTATTTGCTCAACTTATATTTGATCTCTGTCATTAACACCATGCTGGTTATCCTCAACATTATATATATCTGTCCTTAACACCATTTGCTGTATCTAACATACCTCATCGATTAACACCAATGCTGTACTCAAACATTACTTTTCATTAACACCGATGCTGGTATCTCAACATGACCAATCATTAACACCATGCTGTATCTCGAACATATATATCTCTAGTCATTAAACACCAATTGCTGGTTCTCAAATTATATCATCTCTAGTCCTTTAACAACCATGCGTATCTAACATACTTTGTCTTAACACCATGCTGTATCTCAACATACCTATTCATAACACCATGGCTGTATCTCAACATACTTCTGTCATTAACCACCATGCTGTATCTCAACATACCTATTCATTTAACACCATGCTGATATCTCAACATACCTATCATTAACACCATGCTGTATCTCAACCATACCGATCAATTTAACACCATGCTGTAATCTCAACATAGCTATCATTAACACCATGCTGTATTCTCAACATACTTGTACATTAACACCATGCTGGTATCTCAAACATTACTATCATAACACATTGCTTATCTCAACATTATATTATGCTCTGTCATTAACACCATGCTGTATCTCACATTAATACTCCTGTCTATTTAAACCACCATTGGGGGCCTGTATCTCAACAGTTATACACCTCTATCATTAACACCCTCCGCTGGCATCTCAATATTATACACCTCTATCATTAACACCATGGCTTATCTCAACATTTATATATCTCTGTCATTAACACCACTGCTGTATCTCAACTTATATATCTCTATTATTACCACCAGGCTGTATCTCCAACATTATACACCTCTATTCATTAACACCGGCTGTATCTCAACATTATAACACCCTCTATCATTAACACCATGCCTGCATTAACATACCTATCATTAAACACCATTACAAGCCTTCTCAGCACAGGAACCCAGGCTTTACTGGGATTGATATTGGACTATTGTTATGACATCTGTTCCTACACCACTTTACTCATTACATTATTATAAGCTTGGTTTAATCACAGTGACCCCATTCTGGACTCAGAAGAGTAGGTTCATGAATGGTCCGCTATGCTATAATCCCTAGTCATCTGATTCTACTGGGCGTGCGCAGATTTAATGACTGAAGCAGTAGGCGTCTGCATAGCTCTTGTTGTCAACAGGATAGCGCAGTGGGATTAAGTTGGTTCCACATAGGAAGATCATCGGAGCCCTCCGCACATGTGTGTTTGTTACCATAGAGCAGCGGTTGAACCGTCTGTTGCCCCCTATGGACCTCAGCGCCATTTCTTCTCCATACCTTCCCTGAGAGGGGCACTTGTGGCCAGCTCTGATATTCTCTCTCTCTCTTTTCATCTCTCACTCTCTCAGCTCTCTCACTCTCTCACTCTCTCACTCTTCCTCACTCCTCTCACTCTCTCTTCTCTCTCTCTCTCTCTGCTCGTCTCTCTCTCTCTCTCTCGTCTCTCTCCGTCTCTCTCTCTCTCTCTCTCTCTCTCTCTTCTCTCTCTTCTCTCTCTCTCTCTCTCTCTCTCTCTCTCTCTCTCGTCTCTCTCTCTCTCTTCTCTCTCTCTCGCTTCTCCTTTCTCTCTCTCTTCTCTCTCTCTCCTCTCTCTTCTCTCTCTCTCTCTCTGTCTC
>NW_019942628.1:447789-462863 GCF_002910315.2 Salvelinus sp. IW2-2015
TCGGAGGAAGGCCCAAATTCTTTCCAAGACTCCAGTACCCAAGTCATGACTGTTCTCTCTCCTACATGCACGGCAAGCAGTAACCTGGAGCGCCAAGTTCTAGGTCCAAAAGGCTCTTACACAGCTTCTACCCAACCTTAAGACTACTGAACAATTAATCAACAGGCCACCTGGACTTATATACATTGACCCCCCCCCCCCCCCTTGGTTTTTACACTGCTGCTACTTGTGTTTATTATCTATGCATAGTCACTTTACACCTACCCAACATGTTACCAAATACTATTCCCTCGACTAACCTGTACCCCGCACCGCCATGACCGGTACCGGTACCCCTGTATAAGACCTCGTGATTTTATTTTATTATGTACTTTTTATTACATTTTTACTTTGTTATTTAGTAAATATTTTATTAACTGTATTTCTGACCTCATTGTTGGTTAGGCTTGTAAAGTAGCATTTTTTCAACGTACCTGTTGTATTCGGCATGCACAACAAATACAGTTTTGAATTTGATGTGGATACCATCATCTGTAGCCACCACAGGCATCCCTAATGGCACCCTATTTCTGTAGTTTGCAACTTCTTTGGACACGAAGGAAATGCACTACTGTATATAGGCTACCACACATAGTAGTTCCAATGATGTCATTGATTTGTCATCACACTGCCTCAGAAGGCAGAGAGGAAGAGCTTCCATGTGGTACCCTGGCAATAACATCATACCAACCCCCTTTCAGATGTCCCTCCACGCTCTTCCCTCGCTCTCTGGTGCTGCCTCATTTTTTTGTTTATTTTTTTTTGAAAAAAGACGCCGGGGTGTAGATTGATTCATGTATTTAACATTAGAAATCACGACATTGAGAACATTTACCTTACCACTCTCCCGCTCTCCTTCCCCTGCTTTTCCCGCTTCCCCACTCTCCCCTTCTCTTCCGCCTCTTTCCCCTGTCGCCTTCCTTCCTCCAGTTCCCTATCCCCACTCTCCCCTCCCTTCCCCTGCTTGTTCCCTATTCTCCCACTCTCCCCTCGCTTCCCCTGCTTTTCCCCTTCCCCCACTCTCCCCTCTCCTTCCCACTGCTTTTCCCTACGTCGCCCACTCCCCCTCTCCTTCCCCTGCGCTTTCTGCACTCCCGCTTCCTTCCCTGCTTTCCCTATCCCACTCTCCCTCTCCTTCCCTGCTTTTCCCCTGTTCCCCAACTCTCCCTCTCCTTCCCCTGCTTTCTATCCCTACCACTCTCCCCTCTTCCTTCCCCTTGCTTTTTCCCGTCTCTCCCACTTCTCCGCTCTCCTTCCCTGCTTTTCTGTCCCCCACTCCCCTCCTCCTCCCTGCTTTTCCCCTAATCTCCCCCACTCTCCCTCTCCCTTCCCCTGCTTTTCCCCTAGCTATCCCCCACTCTCTCCCTCTCCTTCCCCTGCTTTTCCTGTCCCCACTCCCTCCCCTCCTCCTTCCATATTCAGTCAAGCATTTGTGTTGCCCTTTCCCCCCTGTCGCTATACCACCACCTCCATAACTTCCCCTGTAGCAAACTTTCTCAAGGGCCTGCCCAGTGACTCCATACCTCATTTGCATCTATAATCATATGAATTAGCAGTGTGTTTGTAAGCTATGACTCAGACTGCTCTGTTCACCCAAGTGTCTCTCATGGCTCGCAGCACCCAACAAATTAAGGAAATAATGGAAACAGGGAAAACCAATATTAACAATATGTCTCTTCATGAGGTACGTGAAAATTATTGATGTTCACCTGTGCGATTTTAGCAAGCTGTGTGTATGTCACGCCCTGACTTTAGAGAGCCTTTTATGTCTCTATTTTGGTTTGGTCAGGGTGTGATTTTGGAGGTGTGCCATTCTATGTTCATTTGTCTATGTTTTGTATTTCTTTGTTTTTGGCCGGGTATTGGTTCTCAATTCAGGGACAGCTGTCTATCGTGTCTCTGTATGTTGGGAAACCATACTTAGTAGCCTTTTCCACCTATGTTTTTGTGGGTAGTTATTTGTCTGTTTAGTGTTTTCTGCACCTGAACAGGACTGTTTCGGTCTTTCGTTTTGCACTTTGTTTGATTTTGTTCTAGTGTTCAGTTTAAATAAAAGTTCCCCCCATGAACAAACTTACCATCGTCTCTGCGCTTTGGTCCGATTCTTCCTCTTCAGACGACGACCCCCCCGTCCTTACAGTGTACTCTCTCAAGCCCACCTGACACGGCTACCTTTGACATGGTCACATTCTGGACCAATTACATCTTCCCTTTCGTTACCATCGCGATACTCTGATTTCCGTGACCACCCCTCTACTTATCGGAATAAGTGTTGCCATTCTATATCTTACCGAAAGAGCACCACTCTCAGCCGCTTTCATCTAGCAAGCTCGCCTTTTTCTCCCCCCCTCCCCCTCCCCCCCTAACCAATGTCACGGAACTAAAATTTGGACCAGTTTGCTCCACATCCCAGCAACCCACATTAATCCTGCAGGAACAGGCCACATTTTTTATTCATTAATGTGGCCATTATAAGGAATTCGACTTATAAAACATTTTTGCCTAGGTTTTGATAAAAAATCCAATTGCCTAGGTAAAATCAAGTCTGCAACGGTCCAAAGTGGATAATTACAAACTTCAGAAGCCTTTTCAACCTTCATAACGCCAACTACACCAGTTTTTAAATGTACCCCTGCATTGCAGGAAAATTCTCCGTGCAACAGGGTGATCAATTAGCTTAAGCTAAAGCTAAAGGTAAAGGCCGAGCTACAGTCAAAGACCGCTAGCAGTGCCTAACAATGACTAAATAGCTAGCCTCTGCTAATTAAGCTGGCTAGCTTTGCTGATGGGCTAGCTCCTTGATGGTGGTTCCAAATTCCTATCCAAGTCTAGAAGAATAGCAGATCCCCTCGTCACCACTTGGGTGAGGCAGGGTTGCAGGAAGGTACATATTTCATTTTGAACAATGAAAAAAGACATTTGAAAATTATGAAATGTACACACAAAAAAAATTGAAAATGAGGTTGAATAATTTACACCCTTTTGGACGAATACCAACCACCGTCTCTACTGCTCGCCATCTTGAAGAATCAAAGAATGAATGGTTTTGGAGATGAGTTTGGACCGCCAGATGTGAAGAAAACAACGCACACCAATAAGTGCCCTCAGCATATGTGGAACCTCTTCAAGACTGGTGGCAAAGCATTTCCAAGGTCCGAAGTCTGGTGAGACGAGTGCAAAGCTGTCATCAAGGCAAAGCTGGCCCTACTCTTGAATAATCTAACAACTATTAAACCTCCTTTACTTTAATAACCACTATTTTTGCCGTTTTCTGCACATGATTCCGTTCATGTTGTTTAGTTCATTCCCAGTTTTGGTTGCCATGTCTTCCCTATTATTCTACAATTGCTAGAAATAGTCAAAATAAAGAAAAAACTCTTGAATGAGTAGATTGTGCCCTCCCCAAACTTTTGACTGGTTACTGTACGTACCCCCCCAGTACATTCACTGAAAATCCCACACTAACACACGATATATTAACAGTTATTCTACTTTCATGCAGACTCATTTTTGAATTACATAACCTAGCTCTAATCCACGATCACAGCAACCATTATGGACTATACCGTTTCCCAAGTCCCTGTTGGTTATTTGCCCCCTGTGACACCACTTACTAGGTCAAATTGAAGATCCTACAGCTGTATATCCCGCTGCTTTATTCTGAAACCCAAAGATTTTACAGCCCCACCCATCCCGTCTCTGTGTATCCAATCCCATCAACCCGGTTGGACCTCTCCCCTATCACAGTTATATCCCATCGTTGTTTATTAGACTCGTACTGTGTTACTTTGTCGAGAGGTTTTGAGTATAAATGGAAGCTAGTTCCTGAACTCTGAAAAAGTTTGACTGGCTGTTGAATTTGTTGTGAACATCACATTTTTCAATTGTCTCTTCTATTCTAGAAGTAAGTCTACAAAGCTTCAGATATAGCTAACTTGAGGTTAAGGCTAAATCAGGTGAGGCCATGCCACTCTCAACAACCATTTCTTCATTCTCAAACCCCCCTATCTTCTTCCTCCACAGATGTATTGATAACCAAGATAAATTGTTATTAACTCTCAACAACATTCCCCCCTGTTGATCAGCCATGATAGTTATTGTTTAACATTTCCACCTCATCAATTATCACTTTGTAATGATGCATTTTGTCCTACTTCTAAATCAAACACCATACAGCCTCATTCCGTCTTATATACCTCGCACTTAAATAACATTATCACCTACTGTTCCTCTCCTCTCCCCTGCCACAGGTTCCTTCTGATGTGGAATCTCGTTTATTTGCCCACCTCGCATATAGATTCTAGATTATATTTCAACAGAGGACAGTTCACGCTTTTCATTATAATGGTTTACCTAATGTTTATTACATTTTGGCTTCTAAGAGCACATATACAGGGTTTTAATTATGAAATAAATCAGGCGTGGAAATTATGAGGTCGTGTTCAATGGTATTAGATATATAGACTTGACCAGACCCCACAGTTCTTAACCCTCTTACCCTTTCCCAACAGACTCCATTGTATACCCCTCCTTTTCCCACCACATCCTAGCTCACTAACCTTGATATTTATATCAGATGACCGCCCCGTTGGCCGGTATTTTGTGGCCAGGACCAGGGCATGTCTAGTCTCAGAGTCCAACTTATCAAGTGATTTAAAGCTCTCCCACTGCTGAACAGTCAGCTCTAGTTTCCTGGAGACTGGCTTGTATTTGATGAAGGTAGCGCAGTGTCTGTGTGCCCTGCACAGCCGCAGCCTCGCTCCCCTCTCCTGCGCGTTTGCTGTGTGTGTGCGTCGCGTGCGTCGTGTGTATGTGTGTGTGTGCTTTTCCCGCTGTGTGTGTATGCTGCTGCTGTGTGCCACTCGTCCCTCTCTCCCCTGCTTTTTGTGTGTGTCGCTCTGTGTTGGCTGTGTGTGTGTGTGTGTGTGTGTGTGTGTGGTGTGTACCCCCACTCTCATCTCCTCCCTCTTTCCCCTTGTGTGTGTGTGTGTGTGTTGCTCGCTCGCTCCCGCTCGATCTGTGTTGCTTCCCCGCCTTCCCCCCTGCTTTCCCCCCTAAATCCCCCACTCCCTATTCCCCAACTCTCCCCTCCCTCTGATTGTGTGTACCCCTGCTTTTCCCCCTTAAATCCCCCACTTCTCCCTTGTGCTGTGTGTGCTGTGTTGTGCCTGCCGCATTTGTTTATGTTGTTTACACGTTGGTGATATGCTCCACCCACATCTCCATTTTCTCTCGATTTAAGGACAACATCCCTACTTCATCTGTGAGAAGCTGCTACCTCAGAGAGAATCACACCATCCACAACAATACGCCATTAACTGGAAAGGCATGTTGGGATTTGGACTGGATGGGGTCAAATTCTACCCAGAGCTGTGGGCTTAGTTAGAGAGAGGATTAGAATCAACTTCACTTTAGGCCACTTAGTAACACACACACACACACACACTCTACTTATCCCAGACACAATCAGAGTGGGTGCGCTGGCAGGCTGCCAACTACTTGTGGACCAAAAAGCCATTTCCTAAAGCCACCACAGGGCTGAGCTGTGGACATCTACACACCACCGTATCCAAGCATACCTTGGAAGCCTGCTGGATGGCATTACACTGAAAGAGATGCTTTGCTTTCTTGCCTTAGATACACCCTGCTTCCAAACACAGGTTTGGATTTTTCAGTTGTATTTTCTCCTATCTTTCACCGAAAATAATTTACATAATATAAAAATGTTCCTTTTGGGTAAGTCTTACCAGACACAAAAAAACAAAAAAAACATTAAATTCAGTTAAATAATTAATTCCAAATTAGGGATCAATGCAGGTCCTGAAAACTAAAGCTGAATAATATAAATCAAGGAGTGAGACTGAAGGGCTAATCTCCATGGAGTGCTGCAAGAGGCTTCGGGCTGGGAGCAGAGCACAGCGGTAAAGCCTGGTAAACATCTTTGGCTATTTTCAGAAATCAGCTCGTCTCACCCAAGGGGGGTGAGATGGAGGGGGGGGTGACAAGCAAATGCAAACCCTCCTCTGAGACGCCTCTACCCAGGCAACCACCCGCCTCTCTCCAGTAAACTCCACTGAGGCTGGGTAACATCCTTCCCCCGTCCTCCCTTCCTCCCCTCTCAGTGGAGCTGCCACGGCCGGGCCACCATATTGTCATTAAAGAGCAAGGCATTGTGAAGGAGAAGAGAAACAACCAGAGCACTATCTCAAGAGGCCCTGCTGCCCCACTCAGGAGGACACTCAGTCCCCGCAAGCTCACTGCTCACACTCAGTCCCCGCAAGCACACTGCTCAAACTCAGTCCCCGCAAGCACACTGCTCACACTCAGTCCGCGCAAGCTCACTGCTCACACTCAGTCCCCACAAGGAAAACTACAGTAAAACTACTGTTTTCTGTAGATCTGTCTCCAGAGTATACAAGGAAAACTACAGTAAAACTACTGTTATCTGTAGATCTGTCTCCAGAGTATACAAGGAAAACTACAGTAAAACTACTGGTATCTGTGATCTGTCTCCAGGTATACAAGAACAACTACAGTAAACTACTGTTCATCTGTAGATCTGTCTCCAGAAGTACAGGAAAACTCACAGTAAAACTACTGTTATCTGTAGACTCTGTGTCCAGGAGATACAACTAGGAAAACTACACGTAAACTACTGTTATTCTGTTATCTGTGTCCAGAGATATACTAGGAAAACTACAGTTAAACTACTTGTTTATCTGTTAAATCTGTGTGTCCAGAGTTATACTAGGAAAACGTTACAGGTAATACTACCTGTTATCGTGTAGATCTGTCGTCAGAGATATACCAAGGAAAACTACAAGTAAAAACTACTGTCTATCTTGGTTATCTGTGTCCAGGAGTTATACAAGGAAAAACTACAGGTAAAACCTACTTCTATCTGTCTAGATCTGTTTCCAGCAGTATACAAGGAAAACTTACAGTAAAACTACTGTTATCTGTAGATCTGTCTCCAGAGTATACAAGGGAAAACTTACAGTAAAATACTACTGTTATCTGTTAATCTGTTCCAGAGTATACAAGGAAAAACTACAGATAAAACTACTGTTATCTGTAGATCTGTCCTCCGAGTATACAAGGAAAACTACAGTAAAACTTACTGTTATCTGTAGATCTGTCTCCAGAGTATACAAGGAAAACTACAGTAAAACTACTGTTATCTGTTAATCTGTGTCCAGAGTATACAAGAGAACTATCAAGTAAAAAACTACTGTTATCTGTAGATCTGTGTTTCCAGAGCTAAATACGAGGAAAACTACAGTAAAACTACTGTTATCTTTAATCTGTGTCCAGAGCATACAAGGAAAACTACAGTAAACTACTGTTATCTGTTAATCTGTTGTCCAGAGTATACTAGGAAAATACAGTAAAACTACTGTTATCTGTAGATCTGTCTCCAGAGTATACAAGGAAAACTACGGCAGGGCAGCCAGTAAAACTACAGTTATGTAGGAAGGCTATAACCCTCTCCTGAGCAGTGTGTGTGTGTGTGGTGTGTGTGTGTGTGTGTGTGTGTGTGGGTGTGTGTGTGTGTGTGTGTGTGTGTGTGTTGTGTGTTGTGTGTGTGGGTGTGTGTGGCTGGCAGCTATGGGGAGAAGGGGCGGTGGCAGTGTCTGGGTGGTCTAGAGGAGAGGAGAGAGAGGCACTGAGAATGAATCAAAACAAGAGGGCTTTCTCAGAGGGGTAAAAGCCCCTGTGTGTCTCCAGCAGATGGACCATTGTCTGTGGGAGTCGTGGGGACAGGGCACAGAGGGGTTCCCTTGTACCCAGCGTGGCCCTATCTTCATCCCCTATTTCACCTCTCCGTGTCCCCCCATGGCCTTGGCCTTTTGTCCTGCTCGGTTTTGTTTGCTGTTGTTTTTGTGCTTCCCTTAAGTATCCCTTTCAGAACAAAAGCAAGAAGCATTAATTTTACGGTCCTGTTTGTCTTTATTCCCTGGTTGTTTTGTGTTGTCTGCGGAACAAGTAGAGGGTCGGTTGTGACAGGAGACAGCAGAATGCTGAGTCTAGTTATTCCAGTATGTTCCACATTATGTTGCATGACCCTGTTGTCCCTCCCTCCCTCCTACACATCAACTCAGATCCACTGCTCACACTCCACTGTGGGATAACTACTACTCTCTATCAGATGAACACAGCAGACAGACATACTTGACATTATAGTTAAATATAGAACTGCGGCCATCTCCTTCAAACTGTGAAGTTGAGAACAGTGTATGTCCTCACTGAATCCTATATTTTCCTCAGGACATTCATTTAAGCCATATGGTTACATTTTCCTGTCCGTTAGTGGTTTGCCGTCTTGCTCTGCTAGAGTCATTGATGACATCAGTGTTGACCTGACATCAGGATCAGTGGGAGAGCTCCTCCACACCACGTGGAAACATTTCCTAGCAAACGAAGATAAAGCACCATCCCCATGTGTCAGTGTTACAGGAGTGGCAGAAGTTGGCATGCTCTACCAAATACCTCCTTCCTGTCAGATAGCAAACAGAGACACTGAGCTCCTCTGTTCGGAGGAGACGGGGTGGAGGGGGTACAATCACAGATGGGGGTCCTCACATGTTACCCTAAATCTAACCTGGAGGTTTGGGATGAAGAGAAGTGAATCTGGCTTTAGAAAAGAGATCAAAATGATTAATGACTTCCTATAAAAGCTGCAGTTAATGACAGTTATAAATTACAGATGGTGGAGTGAGATTCTCGTATAATTAGAGTGGTGGAGGGAGGCAAGACTGGGACTGGCCCTGGGTCGGAGGCAGGGAGTAGGGATAGGGTAAGGTAGGAAGCAGGCAGGGCTGACGGGGAGGCCTGGTCTATTTATGTGGTGGGGCCAGAACAAAATCCAGGGTAAAGCCTAGTTCAGGGCCAGGACCCAGCCTACTGCATGTTGTAACACGAGTTTACACTAGGATTTAACCCCTTAGAGTCGAATGACACACTGGTGCGTCAATCTAAATTACTTAACAAAAGAACTCCCAGTCAAAAACCATCAGTGTAAACTAGAGATATATTTTTTCAATCCACTGCATCTGCCAGTGTCACACTTCCACATCTGCGGTGAAAGGTGGCAGAGCTAGAGTGGTGTTTGTCAGACCATGAGACATTCCCGAAAATTGGTCTCACATTTAAACGTCTGTAGCCTTCGAATGGTTTGCCCTAAAAACTATTATGAACAAAAATGAACACAATAGTATTCTCCGTTTTGCGCTACGACCCCCAAAAGTGTCACAGGATTCATCTGAAGGTAACCAGTTTAAAAAAATGTATGGAAGTATGAAGGAAGTTTTATGCCTAAATGTGAGTAATATATATTGTGAATAATATATTTTGATGTGAAGACAAGAAAACTATGAAATAACACATAAGGAATCTTGTAGTAACCAAAAAAGTGTTAAACAAATTCAAATATACTTTACATTTTAGATTATTCAAAGTAGCCACCCTTTGGCTTGATGACAGCTTTGAAAACTCTTGGAATTCTCTCAACCAGCTTCACGAGGTAGTCACCTGGAACACATTTTAAATTAACTGGTGTGCCTTGTTAAAACTTAATTTGTGGAATTTATTTCCTTCTTAATGTGTTTGAGACAATCCGTTGTGTTGTGACAAGGTAGGGTTGGTATACAGAAGATAGCCTTATGTGGTAAAAGACCATGTCCATATTATGGCAAGAACAGCTCAAATAAGCAAAGAGAAATGACAGTCCATCATTACTTTAAGACATGGAAAACTTTGAACGTTTATTAAAGTTGAAGACCCATAGTTACCTCTGCTGCAGAGGACAAATTCATTAGAGTTACCAGCCTCAGACATTGCAGCCCAAATAAATGCTTAACAGAGTTCAAGTAACAGACACATCTCAACATCAACTGTTCAGAGGAGACTGTGTTATTCAGGCCTTCATGGTCGAATTGCTGCAAAGAAAACACTACTAAAGGACACCAATAACAAGAAAATATGTGCTTGGGCCAAGAAACACAAGCAATGGATATTAGACCGGTGTCCTTTGGTCTGATGAGTCAAAATGTTCGATTTTTGGTTCCAACCGCTGTGTCTTTGTGAAACGGATGATCTCCACATGTGTGGTTCCCACCGTGAAGCATAGAGGAGGAGTTGCGATGGTGTGGGGGTGCTTTGCTGGTGACACTGTCAGTGATTTATTTAGAATTTGAGGCACACTTAACCAGCATTGCTACCACAGCATTATGCAGCGATACACCGTCCCATTTGGTTTGCGGTTAGTGGGACTATCATTTGTTTTTCAACAGGACAATGATCAAAAACACATCCAGACTGTGTAAGAGCTATTTGATCAATAATGATAGTGATGGAGTGCTGCATCAGATGACCTGGCCTCCATAATCACCCAACCTCAACCCAATTGAGATGGTTTGGGATGAGTCGGACCGCAGAGTGAAGGAAAAGCAGCCAACAAGTGCTCAGCATATGTGGGAACTCATTCAAGACTGTTGGAAAAGCATTCCAGGTGAAGCTGGTTGAGAGAATGCAAAGAGCGTGCAAAGTTGTCATCAAGGCAAAGGGTGGCTAATTTGAAGAATCTCAAATATAAAATCTATTCTGATTTTGTTTCACACTTGGTTACTACATGATTCCATATGTGTTATTTCATAGTTTTGATGTCTTCACTATAAATAGTAAACATAAAGAAAAACCCTTGAATGAGTGGGTGTTCTAAAACTTTTGACTGGTAGTGTATATAGAAAAAGACTCAGGAAATATATACATATCATATTTCAAGATGTGTATTTTATTTATCTCCTAGATTTAGGAGAGACTTTAAAACCTTGTTTCTTATGATGTAATTTGTGACTGCCCTTTTGCCATTTATGAATGTGTTATTCAATGTGTTTCTATGGGCTATAGTAGTAAAGGCCAAAATCAACATTTTATCACATTTTAATTACATATATATTTTTTGATAACTAAAGGTTTCCTTAAATTCAAAATGAATTACTAAATTAAATCTACTGAATTGGACTGGCTCATATGGAAATGTGATATAGACTTACAATATAATATTGAAAGTATTATGGCACACAGTAAGCCCTAATAATACATCTTTAAGACCGCTAGAGATCATAGATTAATTACAAAGGCATACATATGTAGCATATTAATACACACTCTACCTGTACAAATACACCATCTTCTTCGTGAGCAGAGACTCTTATGGCTCAACTAATCATTAGGGCCAAACGCCCCATATTTGGGTTATTGATTGTTTTCACAATATCTTCCAGAGAGACAGACAGAGAGACAGCATAGCAGTCTCAGACAGAATGGTAAACAGGGTTAATCTTGCCTTCCTACACAGTCCCACACAGTCATTAGGCGATTCATCAGCAAGGCC
Source organism: Salvelinus sp. IW2-2015 (assembly GCF_002910315.2). Lineage (NCBI taxonomy): Eukaryota > Metazoa > Chordata > Actinopteri > Salmoniformes > Salmonidae > Salvelinus > Salvelinus sp. IW2-2015. The sequence goes on from NW_019942628.1 coordinate 459,224, forward strand.
AGGGTGAGGTGCACGGTGCAACCTGTGACATGTGTGGACAGAGTGTCGCCCCAGAGTGGCCCCGGGGCAAAAGGTCCTGATGGCCAAGGCCTGCCCTGAGGATGTCCCTGGGGTCAGGGGTCAAGTCAATGGACTGCCATAATGCACTCCCATTCCCTCATCTACATCAGAGGGGGGATTAGGGAGATTTAACGATGGCCGCACCCAGTCCGGACATTGCTCTAGATTGGAACCGTGTATGTGGTAATGTGAAGCTGTGTGTGAAGAAATATTCTGCTATGTATACTTTGCGAAGCTGAGAGAAATAGTGTTTAAATATTGTATGGTGTTGTGCTTGCTTTAAAATGGTGAGGTCACTACTGTGCTGTTTTTGGCTTTAACACTATTGGCTCAGAGCCGTGGGTAGAGCTGAGGTGTGATATTATGCCACACACACACACACACACACACACACACACACACACACACACACACACACACACACNTCCTTCCCCTGCTTTTCCTCTATCCCCCACTCTCCCTCTCTCCCTTTCTCCTTCTCTCCATCTCCTTCTCTCCCTGCTCGGCTGGGCTGTTTAATAGTGCACAGGGAGGCACTTTGATTGACAGGCTGAGAGAGACTGAGGAGATTTAGTTTGAACTTTTTGTGCGGTTCACTTTTTTTTGTGTCAAGAAAGCTCAACCCAATTTTTTTTACACTGGGCTTAGCAATGAATAGCCCCCCCAACCCCTCAACCCTACTCCCCCTCAGCCCCGCCCCTCCCTCACTAAACCCTAGCCAGACACAGCTGCCTAGCCAGATGTGGGAGAAAGGGAGGGGAGAGAGAGAGAGGGATCAGAGGGAGAGGCAGCCTCCTATGGGGACTGAGCATTGAAACAGAGAGGAGGTCTGGAAAGGGATGGAGAAAGGGAGGGATGGACCAACCAGTGGGGAGAGATGGAGAAAATGGAGAAAAGACAAGAGAGATGGCTTATGTTCAGACCAGGAAAGGAAGCAAATGACATATCTTTGATAGACAGGGCCTGGCCTTGTCATCAAGGACCACCCAGTCCAGCCAAATGTGGCCTACTGTAGGCTACTGTACCTGAATCAAGGCAGATTATAGCCCACTCTATTCTATCCTCCTTAAACACACTCATATTGCCATTCTGCCTTTTCAGCATGAGCTCAAGTTGCCGTCGGCTCAATGGTTAGTCCTAAACTCACTTTGCACTAAATCAGGGATGTCAAACATATGGCCCAATTCAATGTGGGCCACGGGTGGTTTGAGTAAAAAAAATACAAATTGTCAATTAGAAAACGTTATTTTTTTGGGTGKGAGAAAAGTCGATCTCAATCTACATAGAATTGTTTTTTCTTTTCTAATTGTATTTACGCACATACAAACAAAAACATACAGACATAAACATTCACTACATCACCCTGCCCAGACCCACCTGCTCACACCCCCATCTCCAGCGCATGGCTTCAAAATGCACCATTTTGTTTCTCTCCGTCGCCCACACACTTTCAACATTTAGATAATACAGCATCTGACCTTTCGATTGCGTTAACGGTGGAGGATTGGTTGATTTCCAGAAGAGAATCGTCCAAACATCGGGTATGTCACTGCACCCTCATGTCTTGTCTTTCATGTCTTGAAATATGCGGACAGACAGATTAACAGTACGTTTACATTCTAATACTTCTGACAGTCAACTTTCTAACTCTGCCCATGACTTTTGGACTTCATAGCATTCCCAGAAGGCATGGATTATTGAGTCATTGTTAGTTTTACACTTAAGACAATACTCTGCCATTGTGCTTTAGCATTTCTGAATTTTATCTCTTTTATAATAAATTATATACATGAATTTATACTGGATTAAGCGTACATTAACTGTAATTTTGTTAGTTATGCTCCAACTTTCCCTCCATCTTGTGTCAATATCAGTTCTTTTTAAGTCTTGGTTCCAATAGTTTATATTTTTTTCCTAAGAGATTGTCAGTTGGACTGTGTAGAAATTACAATGGACCTACATGTATACAGTCTCTTCACTCTSACCMWCACATAGTCAAAAGCAGACAGTCAGTGTGCATCGAACGTTACAAAAACATTGGTGAAGACTGAAAGCACWGCAAAATAGGTTTGACACCCCTGTCCTACAGTATATCAACAGAACCGAGCAATGTTACAGTTACATACTCAGTAGCTATGGTACATTAGCGTGTTAGCCTAGCTTGTGTTGCGTGTGCAGGTCTTTCCAAGGGCAGAGCTGATTTATGATGTAGCTTAGTGGCTCAGAGCAGTTAGACCCCTCTCACATCATACTCCTGGGGACTGTCTGATTAGAGACGCACGGGGGAGAGAAACCATGTGCTCAACTCACACACACACACACACACACACTCACACGCACACGCATTTACACACACACACGCTCATACACACACACACACGCTCATACACACACACACGCTCATACACACACACACGCTCATACACACACATACACTATCCGCCATTTGGTTGTAATTATACACACACGGGGAGGAGAGGACCATGTGTCATCGTTAACATGGAGTCCCATTCACACTCTACCTGTGGTGGCTGGTGTTATGTTTAGAGAATAGACATAAACAATACCCCCTATTGGCTGATTCATATGAGCAGTGATAAAAATAGACAGCAGAATGGGAGGACTGGACAATAGAACAATATTATTATGAAAACATTGGGGCCCAATACATCAAGTGGAGCCAAGTTTTTAYAGAGGATAGCAGAGATCACACACTGATATAAAACCTGTGAGGAATCAGACTCTTGTTAAGAAGTAAACCATTTAAATGATAATTTACTCCCTAAAGCAGCTTACTATCATGCACTCTATCACATCAAGGCTGTGTTGTTCAGTAATCAGTGCTGAATGTGTATACTGGCCGGGTACATTATGCATAATGTCTTTGCTATAACATCTCTTAAAAGGTGTTATGGGTAATGTAGTCCTAGTAGAGTGACCRACCTCTCCAATGGATATACWGTATGTTATGTTTAGWAGTGTGCCACTTGGTTGGCAGAGACAGCTGTGACTTCACCTCCATTAGTGAAGTGCTTTCCAAGAGCTCTGTCAGTACAGGGTAGTACCCCTCGCTGTTTAATATGAGTGTTAATAATATGTCAGGACTGTAAACACTCTTAGTGGAATCACAGGAAAGGGAGTGGGGTTGGCCTCAACACAGAAAGGGGACGCTAGTAGAAGTGAGAAAAGGTGTGGTGGTAGGAAGATAATTGCTGATAATTACAGATCAGAGGCTGATAATTGACTAGGAGTAGCAGAGGTACTGTACTGTGAGGGCAATATGACAACAGAGCATAACACTGTGCTACCTTCCAGACTGTACAGTATCCAATGTAGAGTATGTCAGCTTCTTCTCATTACTGATTTATGGGCCTTTTACATTTTACAACCAGTCATTACAAAGTGGGTGGTTTACTGAGGGGTGGAACCAGGCTTCCATTGAAAATRTCACTACAGCAAATCCAGTGCCATTGCTGTCAGTGTCACACAACGGTTTGTAACAGTTGTCTCCCAGCCAGGTTGATGCACTCAGACCTCATTCACTTACTGATCCAGCTCTCCTTGATGAGGTCCCTCTCAC
>NW_019942628.1:464087-467398 GCF_002910315.2 Salvelinus sp. IW2-2015
GTCCCTGCGAGAGTCGACAGTTCCTCTGTCCCTGCCAGAGTCGGACATGGTCTCTCTGATGCCCTGGCAGATCGCGATGTCTCTCTGTATCCGCTGCAGAGTCGACATGTCTCTCTGTCCCTGCAGAGTCGACATGTCTCTCTTCCTGCAGAAGTCGGCATGTCGTCTCTTATGTCCCTGCAGAGTCGACATGTCTCTCTTTCCCTGCAGAGTCGACATGTCTCTCTGTCCCTGCAGAGTCGGGCTTGTCCTCTTCTTCCCTGCCAGAGTCGGCATGTCTCTCGTCCCTGCAGAGTCGGCATGTCTCTCTGTCCGTGCAGAGCTCACAGAGAGACATGCCGACTCTGCAGGGACAGAGAGACATGCCGACTCTGCAGGGACAGAGAGACATGCCGACTCTGCAGGGACAGAGAGACATGCCACTGGTCTGCCGGAGAGCAACTGTTACTGTACAACAAGGACTGTCTACTCCATTACACATGTGGATGAACTACCCATTCACTTATGTCACTTATTTCCTATACACTTGTTGCAATAAATAACATAGCCAGACCACCTGACACCAGTCTGTTGAGTTTTGAAAAGGGAGACCTTTCTTACGTTCGCTTACTTCTTATTATTAGGTAATTTATTCCACCAATACACACATGCAGTAATGTATACGTGACTTTCTGAATATGCTTAAGAACATTTATAATATTTGGACTAMGGTGTTCTAAATTTAGCCTTTCCTTGACTCTTGGCTCACCTTCCCCTCCCGCCCCCAGCAGTCATGCCTTCCAGACTGAAAACAATGGACCCCCCAGGTCCCTCCCCCAGTCCTCGCTCTCCCTCAACACACACTCCCTGTGCCATTATGGGACATGCTGCCTCCGCCCACACAGGGAGGGTGTGTCCATGTGTGTTTGTGTACGTGTGTGTATGTTGGTGYGCGACTTTGTGTGTACACGTTCAGCTTTATTCCCATGTCCTCTGGAGTCCCATAAGGAAGAGTGGAGCATTAGGCTGCTCCTCTCTGCGCTGCGCTGTTTCCGTGGCGATGGGGACACTCTGCTACACAGCACAGGAAGTGACTCTTGAAGCGCAGGAAAGGAATTCTCAGACAGAGGGCTGGCGGGCGGGGGCCACGAGGTGACGCTGACTTTATGAGGGCAGAAATATGACATTGAGACCAAGCATGCAACTCTTTTGGACAGGATATCACTGCCTGTCAACACACAGGTTTACATCAGGCTCGTCCATCTCTGTCTGGCCTATACTGAATGACCCTGAGCTAGCCCTGTCTATGCCCTAACGCCTCATGCATCAGCTATCAGGCCTAACTTTGTAGTGTTTTCCTGGTGCCCTACCCACGGCACTGTTGTGTACAGTAAAGGGAAAGGGTGATACCTAGTCAGTTGTACAACTGAATGCATTCAACTGAAATGTGTCTTCCGCATTTAACCCAACCCCTCTGAATCAGAGAGGTGCAGGGAGCTGCCTTAATCGGCATCCATGTCATCGGCGCYCGTGGAACAGTGGGTTAACTGCCTTCCTCAGGGGTAGAACGGCAGATTTCTACCTTGTCAGCTCGGAGATTTGATCCAGCATCCTTTCGGTGACTGGCCCAACGCTTCTACCCGCCAGGCTACCTGCCTCCCCAAAAAGTAGCACACAAACAGGAGTCTTAGGGTGATGTGGGTTCATCCTGTTTTGGGATGCTGCTGTAACCTTGAGCAGTGTCATTTTCCTGGAGCGTCTTGGTAAAAACACACAGCTGTTATCATTAGAGGTTGTGTAGAGGAAGCCTCACTGGCGGCCGTCATTAGTTCCCCCTCTCCTCTCCTCTCCTCTCCTCTCCTCTCCTCTCCTCTCCATCTCTCTCAAACAACTACTGCCTCTTCCCACTACTGCCTCTTCTCCACTACTCCATTCTCCACTACTGCCTCTTCTCCTCTTCTCAACTAACTCCACTACTGCCTCTTCTCCTCTACTCCAACTACTGCCTCTTCTCCTCTCTCCACTACTGCCTCTTCTCCTCTTCTGCACTACTGCCTCTTCTCCCTTCTGCACTACTGCCTCTTCTCCTCTTCTCCTCTCTCCACAAATGCATCTTCTTCTCTTCTCCACTACTGCCTCTTCTCCACTACTGTCTCTTCTCTACTACTGCCTCTTCTCCTCTTCTCCACTACTGCCTCTTCTCCACTACTGCCTCTTATCACTAATGTCTCTTCTCCAACTACTGCCTCTTCTCCTCTTCTCCACTACTGCCTCTTCTCCACTACTGCCTCTCTCCTCTTCTCGTCTTCTCCACAAATGCATCTTCTCCTCTTCTCCACTACTGCATCTTCTCCACTACTGCCTCTCTCCACTACTGCCTCTCTCCTCTTCTCCAACTACTGCCTCTTCTCCTCTTTCCCACTACTCCCTCTCTCCTCTCTCCACGCCTGCCTTCTCCTCTTTCCACGACTGGCCCTCTCTCCACTACTCTTCACTCTGTCCTTCTCCACTACTGCCTCTTCTCACTCTTCTCCACTACTGCTTTTTCTCCACGACTGCCTCTTCTCCTCTTCTCCACTAACTGCCCTTCTCCTCTTCTCCACTACTGCCTCTTTCCCTCTTCTCCACATACTCCATCTTCTCCACTACTGTCTCTTCTCCGCTTCTCAACTTCTCCTCTCTCCACTACTCCATCTTCTCCACTACTGTCTCTTCTCCGCTTCTCCTCTTCTCCACTACTCCACTACTGCCTCTTCTCCACTTCTCCACTACTGCCCTCTCCTCTTCTCCTCTTCTCCACTACTCCTCTTCTCCTCTTCTCCTCTTCTCCACTACTGCCCTTCTCCTCTCTCCTCCTCTCCACTACTGCCTCTTCTCCTCTCATCCTCGCCATCCAACAGCTCCTCATCACTTGTAACTGGATCATTACAGTGCAGAGGAATCCAGAGGGGTTGGCTGTGAGGAGAGGAGGGCTCCACATTATCAATGGGGGCCATGTCACTGGCGACAGACGCCAGCTCACATCGCCTCTACCTCCCGTCCCCCCTGGCCTGGGCTACAGGGCCTCTCTTATTAGGGTTGCTGACAGGGTCTGTCCTTGCCCTGATCCCTCATCATAGAGCATGTAAATCCCCCTGTCCCTCTCACACACACACACACCACACACACACACACACACACACACACACACACACACACACACAACACACAACACACACACACACCACACACACACACACACACACACACACACACACAACATCACACACACACACACACATCACACACACACACACAACACACAACAAAAGATGGACAACCACACATGAGAC
>NW_019942628.1:467423-477300 GCF_002910315.2 Salvelinus sp. IW2-2015
GAGACTACCCATCCATAAACCCACACAGTTCATGTAAAGAGACTACCCCTCCATAAACCCATACAGTTTATGTAAAGAGAGACTACCCATCCATAAACCCACACAGTTCATGTAAAGAGACTACCCCTCCATAAACCCATACAGTTTATGTAGAGAGAGACTACCCCTCAATAAACCCACACAGTTCATGTAAAGAGACTACCCCTCCATAAACCCACACAGTTTATGTAAAGAGACTACACCTCCATAAACCCACACAGTGCATGTAGAGAGAGACTACCCCTCCATAAACCCATACAGTTCATGTAAAGAGACTACCCATCCATAAACCCACACAGTGCATGTAGAGAGAGACTACCCTTCCATAAACCCACACAGTGCATGTAGAGAGAGACTACCCTTCCATAAACCCACACAGTGCATGTAGAGAGAGACAGTAAGAGAAAGGAAGGGATCTGGAGGGTAGGCATCTGTTGTATCCTGACTGGTTCAGCACTGTGCTGCATGTATAACTTAGACTCCACTGTTTGTTTCCTCCCGCCATGTTAACCAACCAGGAGACCCAGCGTGCGGAGACAGGGTTGGAAATAAACAAGGCAATGAGGAGGTTTTGGGGAGGCTGACAGAGATAGCTGATAGAGATAGAAGTATAGCTGGACGGAGAGAGAAAGAGATAATGTGAAAAAATCTGTCTGGTCGATGTGTCATTCATTCCACTACATGGTGATTATTAAGCCTACAACACAGAGTCTACAGAGTCCAGGCTTCAACTGGTCATTACTGGACAAGCTGTAAAAAGGTCTTTATCACAGTTATTTTAGTGGATACCCTGAGGACAGCCACACTACCCATCAGATTACACTCAAAACAGGGGCCAGGGGCAGGCAGTGGGGTGGAATGGAGCAGGGTAGAGGTGTGAATGNCTCTCCTCTCCTCTGTCCAGACAGCTCTCCAGAGTCCAGTTACATCGCTCTTCGCTCCTACATGTCTCTCATCTCTTTCTTTAGATCTTTGTGTATCATTTGGTTTGCATATGAATACTTTTGCATGTGTTTGTGAGAAAGCTCAGAGTTGATTGTGCACAGTGTGTGTATGTGTGTCTGTGTACATGATATAAAGGTATTTGCATTTGAGAGCATAGAGGGAGAGTTTCTGTGTGTGTTGTAGAGTGTGTGTGCGTMCATGTGTGTATCTKGACCCAGTGTGTGTGTGTGTTTCTGTGTCCAGAGTGTGTGTGTCTGTGTGTGTCCGTGTCTAACTCTGTATGGCAGGGTTCCAGTGTTAGAGCTGGGCCAGTGAGGGGTCTCTGCGTCTCACATCCCTCTTCAGTCAAACACAAACACACACGTCCGGCCAGCCTGGCCCACGCTATCTCTCCGTGCCTCCTAGTGCCAGATGCACACACCCTCTCTCTCTCTCTCTCTCTCTCTCTCTCCTCTCTCTCTCTCTCTTTCTAGGCCCACTCCGTCTCTTCCCACATTCCTCCTCTCCCTCCTCTCCAGTTCAGAACCCCTTGTACATCTCATTGTCTCCCTACTCTTCATCTTTCGCCACTTCCTGTGTCCTGCTCCTTGTGCCCCCTACACACCCTCCTCCTTCTCCCCCGTTCCTCTCTGTTTCTCTCAGTTTCTCTCTCTCTCTCTCTCTCTTCGCGACGTGACTTTTAGCACAGACAGTGGGGTCGCTGCCAGCAAACTGTGGCAGGAGGCTGGAGAAGAGATGCACACACACACACACACTCCCCTAAATACACAAGGAACTGCGGTTCACACCAATGCCTAGTACACTTTATCTCTGTTCCCTGCAAATTTCCTTTCACATCAGGGGTCACAGATTTCCTATGAGCTCACTATTTGGGTTGTAACATAATATAAGATGTTATAAGGATTACCATCCAAAATGATTCAGTGATTATACAGTAATGTCCATAGTATTACGTTTCTCCACGTGATGATAATGGGTCGTCTCTGATGTGTCTCGAAGCGTCTCTGCGCCGTTATCGCTCGGTGACTATTTCCCTTTAAAACCCCCGCCTACACGCACACACACACAAACACTATCATTCATTGGTTCACACCGTTGTTTAACCTTGACTTAAACACCTGTATACTTACCTGTTGCTACTAAATGTCTGTGGTTTTCCTCGCCTTCTCTTAGGTTAACCAGTTCCATTCTGTTGGCTCGYGGTAGCATTGCTACATTTTACATGGGCTGTACGAACCACGCTAGCTCCGTTCATCATAGTTTGTCAACATTGTTACATCCTACTTGCATTACTTGTTAACCGCAGTTACAGAATAAAAAGACACAGTTACAGGTTAAGTCCAAACATTTATTATTTTGTTAAAGTTTACATCCAAAGTATTTCGCTATTACAAACACATACACTTCCTGGTAGCCTTCACTGTGAGTATAAACAGACAGCCGCCAGGTCAAATGCAGCAGTTATAGGGAAGATGATGTCATCACGTTCTGTGTAAACGTGAATCGTTTTTGTAATGTATTATACCAACTAAAGTCTTTTTCAATCATTATTACAGTCTGGACATGTTGGGTATTTAGTACTAGCTGAATAGTATTTAGCTGAATGTTGGTTATACCCTGGCTATGTACTGTAGCTGGAGATGATCTGTTGTTCATTTGAAAACTCTGTTGAGCAAGACTGGGCCATGTGATCCTGGGAACGAGATAGTCTCTGTGTGCCCAGAGGGAGAGAGGGAAAGAGAAAAATATATATATATATGAGAGAGTGGGGAGTGAGAGGGGGTGGGGCAAGAGAGACAAGCCACAGCTGGTACAGGAAGTGAGTGAGGATGCCAGTGGAGGGCATGAGAAGGCATTGGGGAGACAGGTCATCAGAATGTTTCCCCAATAGCACGCTAGGGCCTATAGGGCTGTGGTCAAAGTCAAAAGTAATGCTAGTATGCTAACTATACAGGGAAAAGGTTGCCATTTGGGACTAAACCAGTGTTCTCCTAGAAGACGCCAAGCTTTCCAGGCAGACAGAAACATGTCACTGGATGACAGAGGAGGAGTACGGAGGGGCATCACCAGGCCAAGGAGATGTACTCACGGAGTCATACCACCCCCGGGTGTGTGCGCATTTGTTTTTGTGTGTGTGGTATCAGAGGGTAGTGGTGGATGGAGCAACAAGCTCTCACAGTCTCATGTCAGAATTAGATGTTCATCTATGTTTCTCAAACCTCAAATTTCAAACATGTTCCAAATGTCACATTTTGAAGTGTTTAAGTTTAGGCATTAACTCAGAATGTTTACAGTTAGGGTTACGTTTAAGCAGCATTAACTCAGAATGTTTACAGACGTAACCTAACTGGTAAACATTCTGGAGTTAATGCTGCCCACTTAACGTAACCCTAACGTAAACATTCTGAGTAATGCTGCTTAAACGTAACCCTAGGCTGTAACATTCTGAGTTAATGCTGCTTAAACGTAACCTAACTGTTAGACATTCCTGAATAAATTCGCTGTAAACGTACCCTAAGACTGTAAAAGCCAGTTCTGAGTTAATGCTGCCTATAAACGTAACCTAACGTAAAACATTTCTGAGTTAATGCGCCTTAAACGTAACCTAACTGTAAACATTCTGAGATTATGCTGCTAAACGTAACCCTAACTGTAAACATTCTGGTTACTGCCGCTTAAAACGAACCCTAACTGTAAAATTCTGGTTAATGCTGCTTAAACGTAACCCTAACTGAAACATTCTTGAGTTTAAATGCTGCTTAAACGTAACCGCTAACTGTTAACATTCTGAGTTAATGCTGCTTAAACGTAACCAATAATGTAAACCATTCTGAGTTAAATGTGCTTAAACGTAACCTAACTGTAACATTCTGAGTTAATGGCTGCTTAAACGTAACCCTACCTGTAACATTCTGAGTTAATGCTGCTTAAACGTCACCCTGAACTGTAAACATTCTGAGTTAATGCTGCTTAACGTAACCAATGTAAACAATTCTGAAGTTAATGCGCTTAACCGTAACCCTACACTGTAAACATTCTGAGTTAATGCTGCTTAAACGTAACCCTAACTGTAAACATTCTGAGTTTAATGCTGTTAAAGTAACCCTAACTGTAAACATTCTGAGTTAATGCTGCTTAAAACGATAACCCTAACTGTAAACATTCCTGGTTAATGCTGCTTAACCGTAACCCTAACTGTAAACATTCTGAGTTAATGCTGCTTAAACGTACCCCCTAACTGTAAACTTCTGAGTTAATGCTGCTTAACCGTAAGCCTAACTGTAAACATTCTGAGTTAATTCTGCTTAAACCGTAACCCCTAAACTGTAAACATCTGAGTTAATGCTGCTGGAGGAGAGCGCTAACTGTAAAACCATTCTAGAGTTAATGCTGCTTAAAACGTAACCCTAACGATAACATCTGAGTTATCTGGCTTCAAAGTAACCCTAATCGCATAAAAATTCTGAGTTCATTCTGCTTAAAGTAACCTAACCGATAAAACATTCCTGAGTTAATCTGCTTAAACGTAACCCTAACTGTAAACATGTCTGAGTTAATGCTGCTTAACGTAACCTAACTGTAAACATTCCTGAATTAATGGCTGCCTTAATAACGTAACCCTACTCCCTGCTAACCTATTACTACTATTACCCTTAACACCTAGTACTGTAAACATTCTGAGTTTAATGCTGCCTTAACGTAACCCTAACTGTAAACATTCTGAGTTAATGTGCTTCAACCGTACACCCTTAACTGTTACACATTCTGAGGTTAACGCTGCTAAACGTAACCCTAACTGTCAACATTCTGAGTTAAGCGCTGTTAAAAACGTAACCCTAACTGTAAACATTCTAGTAACGCTTGCTATAATACGTAACCCTAACTGTAAACATTCTGATTATGCTGCTTTAAACGTAACCCCTAACTGTAAAATTCCTGAGTTAGATTCTGGCTTAAACACGTAACCCTAACTGGTAAACAAATTCTGAGTTAACGCTGCTTAAACGTAACCTAAAACTGTAAACATTCTGAGATTAACGCTGCTTAAAGTACCTAACTGTAAACATTCCTGAGTTTAATGCTGCTTAAAGTACCCTAACTGTAAACATTCTGAGTTAATGCCTGCTTAAACGTAAACCTAACTGGTAAAATCATTCTGAGTTAATGCTGCTTCCCAACGTAACCCTAACTGTAAACATTTCTGAGTTCAATTCTGCTTAAACGTAACGCCTAGCTGTAAACATTCTGAGTTAATGCGCTTAAACGTAACCCTAACTGTCAACATTCTGAAGTTCAATGCTGCTTAAACGTAACCCTAGTGTAAACAATTCCTGAGTTAAATCTGCTTAACGTAACCCTAACTGTAAACATTCTGAACTAATTCTGCCTAACACGTAACCCTAAAACTGTAAACATTCTGAGTTATATGCTGCTTAAACGTACCCTAATGTAAACATTCTGAAGTTAATGCCTGCTTAAACGTAACCCTAACTGGTAACATTCTGAGTTAATGCTGCTTAAAACGTAAACCCTAATGTAAAACATTCTGAGTTACATGCTGCTTAAACGTAACCCTAAACTGAAACATTTGCTGAGTTAATTGCTGGCTTAACGTAACCCCTAACCATTAAAACATCTGATTAATGCTGCTTAAACTAACCCTAACCCATGAAACATTCTGAGTTAATGCTGCTCAACGTAACCTAACAGTAGAACATTCTGAGTTAATGCTGCGTAAACGTAACCCTAACTGTAAACATTCTGATTCCAATGTCTGCTTAAACGTAACCCTAACTGAAACATTCTGAAGTTAATGCTTGGCTATAACGTACCAACTGTAAACATTCTGAGTTAATGCTGCTAAACCTAACCTAACTGATAAACATTCTGAGTTAAGCTGCTTAAACGTACCCTAACTGTAACATTCTGAGTTAAGCGCTGCTTAAACGTAACCCTAACTGTAAACATTCTGAGTTAATGCTGCTTAACCCGTAAACCCTAACTGTAAAACATTCTGATTAATGCTGCTTAAACGTAACCCTAACTGTAAACATTCTGAGTAATGCTTGCTTAAACGTAACCCTAACTGTAAACATTCTGAAGTTTCATTCTGCTTAACCCGTAACCCCTAGCTGTAAAACATTCTGAGTTAATGCTGCTTAAACGTAACCCTAACTGTAAACCAATTCTGAGTTAATGCTGCTTAAAACGTAACCCTAGCTGTAAACATTCTGAGTTTAAATGCGCTTTGAAACGTAACTCTAACTGTAGAACATTCTGAATAATTCTGCTTAAACGCTACAAACCGTAAAGAACATTCTGAAGTTAAATCTGCTTTCAACGTAACCCTAACTACTTGATTATTTAACTACTACCTAAACTGAGTTAATGACATGCTTAAACGTAACAGCCTAACGTTAAACATTCTCGAGTTAATGCTGCTTAACGTTAACCCTAACTGTACCATTCTGGTTAATGGCTGCTTAACGTAACCCTAACTGTAAACTTCTGAGTTAAATTGGCTTAACGTAACCCTACTGTAACCATTTCTGGATTAAATGCTGCTTAAACGTACCCTAACTGTAAACATTCTGAGTTTAATGCTGCTTAAACGTAACCCTAACTGAAACATTCTGCAGTTAATGCTGCTTAAACGTACCCTAACTGTAAAACATTATAGAGTTAATGCTGCTTAAACGTAACCTACCTGTAAACATCTCTGAGTTCATTCTGCTTAGAACGTAACCCTAACTGTAAACTTCTGAGTTAATGCTGCTTCAACGTCCCTACTGTAAACATTTGAGTTAGATGCTGCTTAAACGTAACCCTAACTGTAAACATTCTGAGTTAACGCTGCTTAAACGTAACCCTACTGGGTAAACATCTGAGTTAAACGCTGCTTTAACTAACCCTAACTGTAAACATTCTGAGTTAATGCCTGCTTAAACGTAACCTCTTGTAACATTCTGAGTTAATGCTGCCGTCAAACGTAACCCTAACTGTAAACAATTCTGAAGGTTAATGCTGCTTAAACGGTAACCCTAAACTGTAAACATTCTGAAGTTTCATTCTGCTTAAACGTAACCCTAGCCGTAACATTCTAGTTAATGCTGCTTAAACGTAACCCTAACTGTAAAACATTCTGAGTTAATGCTGCTTAAACGTAACCCTAGCTGTAACCATCTGAGTTAATGCTGCCAAACGTAACCACTACTGTAAACATCTGAATAAATCTGCTTAAACGTAACCTAACTGTAAAACATTCTCGAGTTAACGCTGCTTAAAAACGTAAACCCTAACTGTTAAACATTCTGAGTTATAGCCTGCTTAAACGTAACCTAACTGTACATTCCTGAGTTAATGCGCTTAAAGCTACCTATGTAACATTAGCTGCTATCGTAAACTCAATTCCTGAGTATTTTAACCATGCTTGGTGCTTAACGTTAACCCTAACTGTAAACATTTCTGAGTTAATGCTGCTTACAAGTAACCCTAAACGTGTAAACATTTGCAGTTATGTCTGGCTTAAACGTACCCTAACTGTAAAACATTCTGAAGTTAATGCTGCCTTAGAACGTAACCCTACTGTAACATTTCTGAGTTAATGCTCGTCATGCTTAAATATCTGTTAACGTACGCCTACTGTAAACAATCGAGTTATGCCTGCTTAAGTAACCCTAACTGTAATACTTCTGAGTTAATGCTGCTAAACGTAACTAACTGTAAATTCCTTGACGTTCAATCTGCTTAAACGTAACTAACTGTAAACCATTGAGTCATTCTGCTTAAAGTACCCTAACTGTAATATTCTTGAGTTTACATGCTGCTTAAACTACCCTACACTTACGCATCTGAGTTAATGCTCTTGTCTAACGTAACGACATAAGGTGAACGCTAAACATGTAACTTGAAGTTATGCTGCTTAAACGTCACCCTAACTGTAAGAATTCTGACGATTGGCTGCTTTAACAGCTAACCCGCTACTGTAACTTGAGTAACGCTCTTAAAGTAAACCCTAACTGTACAACATTCTGGTTTAAGCTGCTTAAGACGTAACCCTTAACTGTAAAGCATTCTGACAGTTAATGCTGCTTAAGTAACCCTAACTGTAACGATCTGATCTTGTCACTCTGATTATGCTGCTTAAACGTACCCTGCTTGTAAACATTCTGAGTTATGCTGCTAACGTAACCCTAACTGTAAACCTTTCTGTATATTCTGCTTAAAACGTAAACCATCACTGTACATTCTGATTAATGCTGGCTTAAGTAGCCTCAACTGTAAAATTCTGAAGTTAATGCTGCTTAACGTAACCTAACTGTAACCGATTCTGAGTTATAGCTGCTTACGTAACCTATCTGTAACATTCTGAGTTATCTGCTTAAAACGTAACCCTAAGACGTAAACTTCTGAAATTTAAATGCTGCTTGAACCGTTAACCCTAACTGTACACATGCTGAGTCATTCTGCTTTAACGTACCCTAATGTAAACATTCTGAGTTAAATGCTGCTTAAACTAACGTAACCGTAAACATTCCTGAGTTACTGCCTTAACTACACTTAAATGTACATTCTGAGTTAATGCTGCTTAAACGTAACCCTAACTGTAAACATTTGAGTTATGCTGCTTAACGAACCCTAACGATACACCTCTGAGTTATGCTGCTTAACAGTCAACCTAACTGTAAACATTCTGAGTTAGATGCTGCTTAACTAACCCAACGTCATATTCTGAGTTAATTGCTGTTAAACGTACCCTACTCTGTAACATTCTGACTTAATGCTGCTTCAATGTAATCCCTATAGTAATCATAAAGCTCTAGTTAACTTAGCTGACTTGGAATATGCGTTTTAACCCCTAATGTAACATTCTGAGTTAACTGCCTGCTTAAACGATACCCGTAACCTGAAATAAAATTCTGAGTTCACGCTCTCAAACGTAACCCTAACTGTAAACATTCTGAGTTATTGCTGCTTAGAACGTAATCTACACGTAACATTCTGGTTTATTTGCTTAACGTACCATACACTGTAACATGAGCTTATGCTGCTTAACGTAACACCTAACTGTAAACACTTCTGAGCTTACTAGCTGCTTAAACGTAACCTGTCTACATAGAACATTTTCTGAGTTAATGCTGCTTAAACGTACCCTAACTGTAAAATTCTGACGGTTATGCTCTTAACGTTCAACCTAGACCGATAAAATTCTGAGTTTAATGTGCCTTAAGCAATAACCCTACTGTAAAATTTGAGTTATGCTGCCTCAACTACTACTGTAAACCTTAGTGGCGTATGACCTACTGATAAATTTGAGTTATATGCTGCTTAACGTTTACCCTCACTGATCGTTACTGCTTAACACTACTGTCACTGCTGGTTAATTCTGCTTAAACGTAACCCTAACGTGTCAACATTCTGAGTTAAATTCCTGCTTTAAACGTAACCCTAACTGTTAAACTTTGAGTTAGCTGCTTAAACGTAACCCTAACTGTAACATTCTGAAGTTAATTGCTGCTTAACGTAACCCTAACTGTAAAACATTCTGAGTTTATGCTGCTTAAAGTACTAACTGTAAACATTCGAGTTATGCTGCTTAAACGTAACCATACTGACACATTCTGAGTTAAATGCTCCTTAAAACGTCACCCTCACTGTAAACATTTCCTGGTTAATGCTGCTTAGCTAAACTGTAACCTGCAAGCTGTAGTTCACGTCCCTCTGAACTATTCTGAGTTAATGCTGCTTAAACGTAACCCTAACTGTAAACATTTCTGAGTTAATGCTGCTAAACGTAAACCCTAACTGTAAACATTCTGAGTTAATGCTGCTTAAACGTTAATCCTAACATGGAAAACATATCTTGAGTTAATGCTGCTTAAACGTAACCTAA
>NW_019942628.1:478411-481346 GCF_002910315.2 Salvelinus sp. IW2-2015
CATGTTACTGTTATGCTGATTAATGCGGACCCAAAAGCGACTTAAAGAAACAGAGTCTTTATTCCAGGCAAACAACGACAGGGCGGAACACAGAGAACGCAGGACAACAAAATCACAAGAATGCTCACTGTTGTCCCTGGTGGCCAGGTACCATATCATCTCCCGACATCCTCAGACATGGATGAACGTTCAATTTTGACTTGTCTTACGGGGTGACCTGGCWGGGACGGAGACAGAGTGGACCTGGGACAATCACCCTTGCTGTGTTTATAGCCAGTCCAAACACAGGCCAGCCACTGATGCTAATGGGGGTACTAATCTACGGCTGCATGACACAYACTTAGTCTTCTGAACTTTCCTATCACTAACATGTGCTCAAGTACAACACACTCACACTCACCCATCCAATGCAGCATTCACATACAGAACATGGGATAATTAAGCAATAAGGCCCGAGGAGGTGTGGTATATGGCCAATATACCACGGCTAAGGGCTGTTGTTAGGCACGATGCAACCTGGACACAGCCCTTAGCAGTGGTATATTGGCCATATATCATAAACCCCCGAGGTGTCTTATTGCTATTATAAACTGGCTATCAACCTAATTAGAGCAGTAAAAATACATGTTTTGTCATACCTGTAATATATCAAATTTATTTCAATCAAATGTATTTATAAAGCCCTTTTTACATCAGCAGATGTCACAAAGTGCTATACAGAAACCCAGCCTAAAACCCCAAACAGCAAGCTATGCAGATGTAGAAGCATGGTGGCTAGGAAAAACTCCCTAGAACGGCAGGAACCTAGGAAGAAACCTAGAGAGGARCCAGGCAATGAGGGGTGGCCAGTCCTCTTATGGCTGTGCCGGGTGGAGATTATAAGAGTACATGGCCATTAAGGCCAGATTGTTCTTCAAAATGTTCAAACGTTCATAGATGACCAGCAGGGTCAAATAATAATCACAGTGGTTGTAGAGGGTGCAACAGGTCAGTACCTCAGAAGTAAATGTCTGCTATACCAAGGTTGTCAGCCAATCAGCATTCAAGTGTCGAACCACTCAGTTTATAATAAATGTTTCTCAATAACAAAAGTCTTGAGTCTCAAACTTTGAGGAGACTGAGAACACTATGACTACACCACCCGATCTTACCCACATGCGTAAACACACACACACACACACACACACACACACACACCACGCACGCACGCACACACGCACGACACGCACACACCACACACACACACACACAGTAATGTGTTGACAGGGGTAATTTATTGCCCTGTCAACTGTACAGAATACTAAGGGACTGCTTTTAAGGATGTAACTTATATTCTGCAGAGGTAACTGACACCCAGCTCTCAATGCCTCATTGCCTTTTTGTACTCAGTCCCAACCACCAACCCTTTCCAAACACTCACACAAACGCATGCACGCCTCAAACACATACAGGCACACACTCACACACACTCGCACAAACACACACAAACACACACTAGCACATACACACACACGTATGCACAACAACACTTACACAGGTGCCTGTCCAGTCCAGACCAGCCCACGCCTGACATCATCGCATCAAACAACAGCATCAAAGCATCAACCCCTGCTCCAACTGATACGTTCACTCTCAACATCAACTAACACATCACTCAAACATCACTCACCTATCAACTATCATCAACATCACTAACACATTCACTCACTACATCACTCACACATCAACTCAAACACATCACTCACCACATCCACTCACAACATCACTCAACACATCACTCACAACATCACTCACACATCACTCAAATCACTCACACACACTCAACACATGCCAACAATCGTACATCAACTAGCACTCTCACATTCATCAACGCGAACACATGCGAACACATACACATTTTGCATATGCTAATGCATGTTTACTCACACAAAAACACACGCACACATACACACAAATATGCTGGAAAACACACACACCCCTCCTCCGTCTGCACTGTAATTGTGTTGCATGCCAGCTCATTAGCTTGCAGATCCTCCTGTCCCCCTGTAGGCATGTAAAGTCTCTCTCTCATCTATTCTACCTCTTTCTCTTTCTCTTCTCTCTCTCTCTCTCTCCTAGACATCTTAATATTCCCATGTGAATGAATGTGTTAGTTCTGGACCTGCCTCTCTGGCTGCCATGTCTCTGTTCTGTTCTGAGCTCCAAGCTGGCTCAGGCTCACCTAGACAGCCAGCCAGTCAGCCACCCAGTCAGCCAGCCACTCAGCCACCCAGCCACCCAGTCAGCCAGCCACCAGCCACCCAGTCAGCCAGCCACCCAGCCACCCAGCCACCCAGTCAGCCAGTCAGCCAGCACCCAGCCCCAGTCAGCCAGCCAGTCAGCCACCCAGTCAGCCACCCAGTCAGCCACCCAGTCAGCCAGCCAGTCAGCCACCCAGTCAGCCAGCCAGTCAGCCCACCCAGTCAGCCACCCAGTCAGCCAGCCAGTCAGCCACCCAGTCAGCCACCCCAGTCAGCCACCCAGTCAGCCAGCCAGTCAGCCACCCAGTCAGCCAGCCAGTCAGCCACGCCAGTCCAGCCACCCAGTCAGCCAGCCAGTCAGCCAGCCAGTCAGCCACCCAGTCAGCCCACCCAGTCAGCCAGCCCAGTCAGCCACCCAGTCAGCCAGCCAGTCAGCCACCCAGCCTACCACCCAAGTCAGCCATCCAGTCAGCCAGCCAGTCAGCCACCCAGCCCTAGCCACCGCCAGCAGCCAGCCAGCCAGCCAGCCAGCAGTCATGAATCAGCCAGCCAGTCAGCCACCCAGTCAGCCAGCCAGTCAGCCCCAGCCTACCACCCAGTCAGCCACCCAGTCCAGCCCACCCATCCCCCCCCAGCCACCAGTCAGCACCACCGCAGTCAGCCAGCCAGCCACCAGCCAGCCACAGCCAGTCAGC
>NW_019942628.1:481371-490292 GCF_002910315.2 Salvelinus sp. IW2-2015
GCAGCATTAAAGTCAGAATGTTATTACAAGTAGGGTTACGTTTAAGCAGCAATTAACTCAGAAGATAGCAGTTAGGGTTTAGTTAAGAGCATCTAACTCAGAATGTTTACAGTTAGGTGTGTAGCGTGCGTACGTTAGGGTCAAGAGATGAACTCAAAAGTTTACAGTTAGGGTTACGTTTAAGCATTAACTCAGAATGTTTACATTTAAGGTAGTTTAAGCAGCATTAACTCAGGAATGTTACATTAGGTAGTTTAAGCGCTAAGCAGATGTACATTAGGTCTAAGCAATAGCTTTTGACAGTTAGGGTAACTACACATACGTTTCAAAGTTACAGTAGACGTTAACAAGCTATACCAGAATGTTACAGTATAGGGTACTAAGCAGGCATTAACTCAAGAATGTTTACAGTTAGGGGTTTACGCGTTTAAGAGCATTAACGTCAGAATGTTACAGTTGAGCTACGTTAAGCTAGCATTTACAAGAAGTACAGTTGAGGTACGTTTAAGCAGCATTAACTCAGAATGTTAAGTTAGGGGTTTTAAGCAGCATAACTCAGCAATGTTTTACAGTAGGTTACGTTTAGCAGCCTAATCAGAAATGGTCTTTACAGCATACGGAAGTTACGTTAGGTTAACAGCAGCATTAACTCAGAATTTTACAGTTAGGGTTACCGCTTAAGCAGCATTAAACTCAATGTTTACAGTTAGGTTTACTTTAAGCAGGCATTAACTCAAATGTTTACAGCTTGGTTAGCGTTTAAGCAGCCATATAACGTAGAATTTACACGTTAGGGTACAGTTGTAAGCAGCATAACTGCAGAAGTGTGTTAGTCACTTATGCAAAGTTACAGTTTAGGGTATCAGAGCATAACTCAGAATGTAGCACAGTAGGGTTACGTTTAAGCAGCATTAACTCAGAAATTAAGTTGGTACCTTAAGTGGCAGATACTAAGGTTTACAGTTTAGTACGTAGCATGTAACTCAGGTTACGTTAGTTACGTTTAAGAGCATTACCTCAGAGTTTACAGTTTAGGGTTACGTTTAAGCAGCATTAATCAGAAATGTTACAGTAGGGTTACGTTTAAGCAGCATTAACTCTAGAATTGCTTTACCAGTTAGGGTTACGTTTAAGCAGAATTAACTCAGAATGTTTACAGTTAGGGTTACGTTTAAGCAGCATAACTCAGAATGTTTACGGTTAGGGTTACGTTTATTAGCAGTCATTAACTCAGAATGTTTACAGTTTAGGGTTAACGTTAAGCAGCATTAACTCAAATGTTTACAGTTAGGGTTCGTTAAGCAGCATTTTAACTAGAATTGTTTAACAGTTAGGGTACGTTTAAGCAGCCATTAACTCAGGGAATGTTACAGTTAGTGTCTACGTTTAAGCAGCATTAACTCAGAACTGTCTTACAGGTTATGCGTTATTTAAGCAGCATAACTAGAATGTTTACATGTTAGGGTTTACGTTTAAACAGCATTAACTCAGAATGTTTACAGTTAGTTCGTTGTCAAGCAGCATTTAACTCGAGAATCGTTATCAGTAGGGTTACGTTTATAGCAGCATTAATCAGAGTGTTTTATGCTAGTTAGGTTTCGTACAGCAGCATTAACTCAGCCAGTGTTTACAGTACGGCTTGACGGTATAGCAGCAGTAACTCAGAATGTTAAGTTAGGGTTACGTTATCAAGCAGCATTTAACTCAGAATGTGTTCATCGCGCTTTGCGTGGTACCTCTTTAAGCAGACGATTAACCAGAATGTTTATGGTTAGGGTGTACTCGCTTTAAGCAGAATTACTCAGAGATTGTTATGGTTCCGTGGTTTACGTTGAGCATGTATTACTTAGATATGTTTTAGTGGTTATTCGGCCCCGTTACTGTTTAAGCAGTCACTCTGACTCGCTAATGGTTTTTCACACCCTACCACCGTAGTGTGACAGGTCGTTGGATATGGTTTAAACTAAATACTCTCCAAAACCCCACTTCTACGCACTATGGCCATACAGTGATTCAAATACATGGCTACCCTGTCTGGTACTGAAGAGGCAGATCGCTTGCGCACATTCCTCCCGTCACAATGATCTCAGCAAAATTGCAGACACCTTACTTTCCGCAAGGTAATATCACTGTGGTCCTCCGTGGGTGGCAGGATAGACAAATGGATATCTCGCCGGGACATCCTCATATCCATTCGGATGATAAGCGTTGCAACATGTTGGTTGAAATCCTTTTGTCTTACCGTTGTGGTGTGAACCACTGCGCAGCTTAGGGTTAGGCAACTGCCGGAGGAGGGGACTGGAGAGTGTGTAGCGCGGTAGGATAGGTTGGGACAGTTCCTCGTTTGTCAAGCTGTGGGTGTGTTATACGTTGGACGCCTTCAGTTGCCTAGATTACTAACGGAGTGCCTCAGCCGGCACTTGATTTAAGCTATAGTGTTGGGCATGGGGGAATGACACTAATCTACGGCTGCATGACACACAGCTTCGTACTGTCTGAACTTTCACTATCACTAACATGTGCTTCAAGGTACAACACATCTCACACTCACCCATCCAATGTCAGACATTCTCAAAAGAACATGGGATAATATAAGCAATAGGCCCGAGGAGAGGTGTTGGTATATTGGTTACAATATACCACGGATTCTAAGGGCTGTTGTAGCGCAGATTGCAACCTGGACACAGCCTTCAGCAGTGGTATATTGGCCATTATATAAAGCTATCGCCCGAGGTGTTGTTATGCTATTCATAGAACTTGGCTGGTACAAGGCCCTTTAAATTAGAGCCCACTAAGTAAATTGTTGTTTGTCATACCTTGTAATCATAGTGCAAATTTATTTCAATCAATGTATTTCGATACAAGCCTTTTTTACATCAGCAGATGTCCATCAAAGTTGCTATAACAGAAAACCCCAGCCTACAAACCCATTAACACAAGCTATGCAGATGGTAGAAGCATGGTGGCTAGGCAGAAAGGTCTCCTGATACAAGGCAGGAGGGACATACGGCAAGAAACTATAAAAGAGAGGTGAAGCTCCAGGACCAGAGATGAAGGGGTTGAGGCTTTTAGTCCTCCCTTCATCGCCCGCCTGTCGCTCTCAGTGGGTGGCAGACTTTATAGAGTACAACATGGCCCATTAATGTGCCTTAGCAAATGCTTCTTCAAAATGTCAAGTCCTGTTCTTAGCTTATAAGTTCCAATCGAGATGGACTTCATGCCATAGTACACAAAGGTGTCAAAGATATAATAATCACAGTGGATCTCGCCTAGTAGGGTCGAATAGGTCAAAGATATTCAGCACGTCTACCGTGTCACGGGGAAAGTTAATACTCGTATGCTTACTATACAAGCGTAAGGTGTTTCAAGGTAGCGGTCCATCAGGATTGGAACGTTTTGTCCGTAACCATTCCTCCAAGGTTGTATATAATAAAT
This sequence comes from Salvelinus sp. IW2-2015, assembly GCF_002910315.2. Lineage (NCBI taxonomy): Eukaryota > Metazoa > Chordata > Actinopteri > Salmoniformes > Salmonidae > Salvelinus > Salvelinus sp. IW2-2015. Next base: position 484,807 of record NW_019942628.1, read on the forward strand.
TTTTTCTCACAAAAGTAAACAAAAAGTCTTGGTTAAAGTCGGCATATATTATATGTTGAGGAAACTAATTTATAGAGTTCATATTCAGACGTAATTGTTACACCCAACACCGAGGGTCTTCCACCAACCAATGTGCGGTAAACACATTCAGACGCACAGCGGAGCACACACACTGCCACCCTTACGCACAAGGCATCACACACCTATATCGGACACACACACACAGAGCGACCGCCGCACCGTCTAGCGCACTTGATCGTGAGCGGACCCCGATTATGTGCTAACAGTGTGACAGCGTACTAATTCAGAGGCATTGAAGGGACTGGACGTCCAACCGAGAGACGACGTGAAAGCAGCGCAAGACGAGAAGCAACGGCTAACAGAGAGGCATCGAGCACGGTTCAACAGGAGCAAGGTTTTAATTAATGTAATTGTTTTTATACATCCTGGACATTTGGCCTAATGGTGTATGTATTGGGACTTGATCTAAGAGTTGATGAATTTAGAGCACGTTAAGCTGTGGACTTGTTGCATTTTCTAATGGACGATATGACAATAGATGCGATTGGTGGCTGTCACGGGTGGCACTAGGTATGCTGCATCGCAAAAGCACTAGCACAATTAATTGAACTCGCATGTTCAGCTGTCTATGCACGATACTGTGCCTTTGTTTGCAAAGGTGGTAGCACTGGATGAACGGATAAGCTACATGCTACCCCCGCTAACACATTCGACACATTCACACGACAACATCACCACACCTGACAACAAACTGGAGAGTAATGATGTTTGACAAACCTCTGAGACCAGAGGGTTAATTTGCACAGATTTGCAAACCATGTCGGTACTGTTCTATGAATAACATAAAAGGGTATCTGCGGTTTTAAGGACTGGTTAACTCTCATAATTTCCTTGCAGAGGTAACTGTAACTGTAAGGCCCCAGCTTCAATGCCTGGTATTGCCTTTTCTAGTATCTCACATCCACTACACGCCAACCGTTTTTTTTCGAATCGAACTTCTAGCCACAATCTGCATGTGCTACGTGCTCAACACAACATAGCAGGGCACAGATACAAACTAGGCCACATCGTGTGCACAACACACACACTTAACACACACTTCACGCACCCGCATACACACACACGTGATGCTCGATTCGAACACATGTATAGTCACTTAGACACTTAAACAGGGTAGCACTGTCAAGTCACGAGCAGAGACTGCGAGCACCCACGCCTGACTCAGTCTCGATCGGTGCAATATCGACAAAAGCATCAAAGCATCAGCGCTGCTCTCTGATACGATCTAACTCACACTTCATACTAGCATACTCAACATCAGATCAGACATCTTAGTCAGCTAGCACACCAGTCACTAACAAGTCTCGACACATCACTCAAACATCGACCTCTATAACAATGCACTCGACAATCACTCTGATCACATTTTCACTTTCAAACATGCAAGCATCATATCGGGCTAAACATGTCCAATCATTACTCATCATGATCACTAGATGCTTAGAGGCAGCTATCGACAGTCTACTCGAAGAACAGCACTCAGCTAATCACTCAGGGCACTACACTTTCATAGACATCACATCATATAGGCATTAGCTCACAATCACCTACTCACTACATCTATCTTCACACATCTACACATCACTCGATAAAACCTCACTAACTACTATCAGCTAACACATAGTAATCACCTAACCACATAACAGCAGCAAAAACCTCAGCACAATATCACTACACACATCCACACATCACACACGAACCCCAAGACTAGATACGACGTACACACCACATCTACAACTCGACTAACCAGTCTTAGGCCTTTCGAAAGCAATCAACCGAGCAGTCTACCCTCAACTCGCACACTCACAGCACAACCATCATACAGCACACACGGACGATGATTCATGCAAGAGATTGTACTCCAACATCACCCACCACACACACACTACTCACACATCACTCACACACTCATCACTCACAACATCACTCACACATCACTCACACATCGCCAACAATCGTACATCAACTAGCACTCTCACATTCATCAACGCGAACACATGCGAACACATACACATTTTGCATATGCTAATGCATGTTTACTCACACAAAAACCACGCAACATACACACAAATATGCTGGAAAACACACACACCCCTCCTCCGTCTGCACTGTAATTGTGTTTGCATGCCAGCTCATTAGCTTGCAGATCCTCCTGTCCCCCTGTAGGCATGTAAAGTCTCTCTCTCATCTATTCTACCTCTTTCTCTTTCTCTCTCTCTCTCTCTCTCTTCCTAGACATCTTACTATTCCCATGTGAATGAATGTGTTAGTTCTGGACCTGCCTCTCTGGCTGCCATGTCTCTGTTCTGTTCTGAGCTCCAGAGCTGGCTCAGGCTCACCTAGACAGCCAGCAGTCAGCCACCCAGTCAGCCCAGCCACCAGCCACCCAGTCAGCCAGCCACCCAGCCACCCAGTCAGCCAGCCACCCAGCCACCCAGTCAACCAGTCAGCCAGCCACCCAGCCACCCCAGTCAGCCAGCCCAGTCAGCCACCAGTCAGCCACCAGTCAGCCAGCCAGTCAGCCACCAGTCAGCCACCAGTCAACCAGCCAGTCAGCCACCCAGTCAGCCAGCCAGTCAGCCACCCATGCTCAGCCACCCAGTCAGCCAGCCAGTCAGCCAGCCAGTCAGCCACCACCCAGTCAGCCAGCCAGTCAGCCACCCAGTCAGCCAGCCAGTCAGCCACCCAGCCTACCACCCAGTCAGCCACCCAGTTAGCCAGCCAGTCAGCCACCCAGCCTACCACCAGTCAGCCAGCCAGCCAGCCAGCCAGCCAGCCAGCCAGCCAGCCAGCCAGCAGTCAGTGAATCAGCCAGCCAGTCAGCCACCCGTCAGCCAGCCAGTCAGCCACCCAGCCTACCACCAGTCAGCCACCCAGTCAGCCACCAGTCAGTCAGCCAGCCAGCCAGCCAGCCAAGCCAGCCAGCCAGCCAGCACGCCAGCCAGCCCAGCCACCCAGTCAGCCACCAGCCAGCAGCCAGTCAGCCACAGCCAGCCAGCCAGCCAGCCAGCCAGCAGTGAATCAGCCAGCCAGTCAGCCAGGCAATCTTCCCCCCACTCCCCCCCAGGCCACGGGGGCTCCGTCTGGACTTGTCAGGCCTCCGCTGTGCTGGATGTGCAAATTCTGACTGTAAAAGGCCCTGTTTACCCTGTGCTTCCCCACAGCTCCCAGCATCCATACATTACTTATTCATTATCCTGAGCTGCTTAGAATGTAGTACAACTAGCAGTTCCATGGAGGCTGGTACACGTGTATACATGCTTTGTTATTACAGAACATATTTTCATATTTGATGAAGTTGTTGTGCTGTTCTGTGTGGGTAAAGGGTGGTAGGTGTTAGGGACAAGAGGCCTTGTGGTCATATTTGTGTGCGTCTTCATCTCTTTGTGTTTATGTATTTTGGGCATGTGTGTGTGCTCATGTTTGTGTGTGCTCATGTTTGTGTTGTATGTGTGAATGTGTGTGCTTACAGCAAGCTGAGAGGAACAGGATGGGTGGTTCTGTCAAGGCAGGTGCCCACATTTGAGTCAATCATAGGGCAGGAAATGGCAATGGCATACACACACTCTGTCTCACACACACACACGCACACAAACACACACATACACACTGCCAACAACAACACACCCATGATCTCACCCGGGCCCCTTTTTGCAGAAGTGTCATGTTTCCTCTTTGTCCCTGTGACCTTGTTTGTCTCTATGTACTCTCTCTACCTGATCCTATATCTGTTGAGTTCCTCTCTAGAGGTCATCACTATGACACTACTACACTCTTAGAAAAAAAGCRTTCCTGAAGGGTTCTTCAGCTGTCCTCATAGGAGAACCCTTTTTGGTTCCAGGTATAACCCTTTTGGGTTCCATGTAGAACCCTCTGTAGAAAGGGTTCTACATGGAACCCAAAATGGCTATTCAAAGGGTTCTCCTATGGGGACAGCCGAAGAACCCTTAAAGGTTCTAGATAGCACAGTTTTTTGTGTGCCACAGATGCCACAGATCCCACGAACGTGCACAGGTAGCCTACTGTCACGGCCGTCAAAGGAAGTAGACCAAAGCGCAGCGTGGTGAGCGTACATATTCCTTTATATTTAGGATGACGCAGACAAAAACAATAAACAATACAAAACAACCGTGAAGCTTATAAGGCTATGTGCCACAAACAAAGTTAACTTCCACACTGAAAGGAGGGAAAGGGCTACCTAAGTATGGTTCCCAATCAGAGACAACGATAGACAGCTGTTCCCTGATTGAGAACCATACCCGGCCAAAACATAGAAATACAAAATCATAGAAAACAAAAACATAGAATGCCCACCCTGACAAACCAAATGAGACATAAGAAGGCTCTCTAAGGTCAGGGCGTGACACCTACAAGATATTTCTGAAGCAGCCTATCGGATTAAAACTTGTGACTGGTTGTGTTTATGCAACACATAAAAGGTCATACAGTTGAAGTCGGAAGTTTACGTAGACTTTAGCCAAATACTTTTAAACTCAGCTTTTCACAATTCCTGACATTTAATCCTGGTACAATTCCTGTCTTGGGTCAGTTAGGATACCAATTTTATTTTAAGAATGTGAATGTCAGAATAATAGTAGAGAGAATGATTTATTTCAGCTTTTATTTATTTCATCACATTCCCAGTGGGTCAGAAGTTTACATACACTCAATTAGTATGTGGTAGCATTGCCTTTAAATTGTTTAACTTGGTCAAACTTTTCAGGTAGCCTTCCACAAGCTTCCCACAATATGTTGGGTGAATTTTGGCCCATTCCTCCTGACAGAGCTGGTGTAACTGAGTCAGGTTTGTAGGCCTCCTTGCTCGCACACGCTTTTTCAGTTCTGCCCACAAATTTCTATGGGATTGAGGTCAGGACTTTGTTGTCCTTAAGCATTTTGCCACAACTTTGGAAGTATGCTTGGGGTCATTGTCCATTTGGAAGACCCATTTGCGACCAAGCTTTAACATCCTGACTGATGTCTTGAGATGTTGCTTCAATATTCCACATAATTTTCCTCCTCATGATGCCTCTTTTGTGAGTACACCAGTCCCTCCTGCAGCAAAGCACCCCCAACATGATGCTGCACCCCGTGCTTCAGGGTTGGGATGGTGTTCTTCGGCTTGTAAGCCTCCCCCTTTTCCTTCAAACAAAACGATGGTCATTATGGCAAACAGTTCTATTTTTTTTTCATCAGACCAGAGGACATTTCTCCAAAAGTACAATCTTTGTACCCATGTGCAATTGCAAACCGTAGTCTGGCTTTTTATGGCTGTTTTGGAGCAGTGGCTTCTTTCTTGCTGAGCGGCGGCTTTCAGGTTACGTCGATATAGGACTCATTTTACTGTGGATAATGATACTTTGTACCTGTTTCCTGCAGCATCTTCACAAGGTCCTTTGCTGTTA
>NW_019942629.1:0-14175 GCF_002910315.2 Salvelinus sp. IW2-2015
TGATAGGAGGGTTAGTGTGTGTGACTAAGGACGGGGTAGTTGGTGTTTGACTAGAGGGTGTAGGTGTTGTTTGACTAGGAGGGGTGTATTTTGAATAGGACGGTGTAGGTGAATGTGACTAGGAGGGTGTAGTGTGTGTGTGATAGGAGGGTGTATGTGTTGACTTAGGACGGGTGTAGTTGTTGATATGAGGGTGTATGTATGATGTTTGACTAGGAGGTTGTAGTGTGTGTGACTAGGAGCGGGGTGTAGTGTGTGTTGACTAATAGGCGGGTGTAGTGTGGTGTGACTAGGAGGTGTAGTGTGTGTGACAGGAGGGTGTAGTGTGTGTGTGGGACTAGGAGGGGTGTAGCGTGTGTGACTAGAGGCTGTAGTGTGTGTGACGAGGAGGGATGTAGTGTTGTGACTAGAGGTTGTAGTGTGTGTGACTAGAGTGGGTATTGTGTGGACTAGGAGGGTTAGGTGCAACGTACTAGGACGGGTTGTAGTGTGTGTTACTAGCAGGTGTACTAGTGTGTTGACTAGACGGGTGTAGTGTGTTGCATAGGAGGGTTTGTGTGTTTGATAGGAGGGTATAGTGTGTGTGTTTGACTAGAGGGTCCTGTTGTGTGTGACTAGACGGATGTAGTGCCTGGTGACTAGGAGGGGTGAAGTGTGTGTGTGACTTAGACGTTAGTCGTGTACTAGGACGGGTAGTGTTGTGACTAAGGAGGGGTGTAGTGTGTGTGACTAGGAGGGGTTGTAGTTGTGATGTGACGAGGCGGGGTAGGTGAGTGTGACTAGGAGGTTGGTTAGTTGTGTGTGACTAGGAGGGTTAGTGTGTGTGACTAGGAGGTTTGTTATGTGTGTGTTTGACTGGAGGTGTAGCGCTGTGTACTAGACGGGTTGTGATGTGTGTGACTAGAGAGAGAAAAACGTGTGTTACTAGGACGGGTGTGTAGGTTGTTACTAGGAGGGATTGTGTGTGTGTGGACTAGGAGGCGTAGTGGTGTGTTTGACTAGAAGGGGTGTAGTGTTGTTGTGACTAGGAGGGCTGCTAGTGGTCGGATAGGAGGGTTAGCGTGGTACTAGGGATGGGTTTAGGTGTGTTGACTAGGAGGGGGTGTGTGTGTGACTAGAGGGTGTAGTGTGGTGACTAGGACGGGTTGTAGTGTGTTTTGACTAGGAAGGTGTAGGTGGTGTGACTTAGCATGTGTAGGGTGGCTTAGACGGTGTATTTGGTGACTAGGACGGGGTGTAGTGGCTGTGTGACTAGCAGGGGTAGTATGTGTGTGACTAGACGGTGTTAGTGTGTGTGACTAGGAGGGGTGTAGTGGTGCTGTTCTGTACTAGGAGGTGTAGTGTGTGGACTAGGACTGTTGTAGTGTGTGTACTAGGAGGGTGTAGTGTGTGATAGAAGGGGCTGTGTGTGTGTGACTAGAGGGGTTAGTCGTGGTGTAACTAGACAGTTGTAGTGGTTGACTAGAGGGTTAGTGTGGTGTTCTGACAGGAGGTGTGTAGCGTGTGAATGACTAGGAGGGTGTAGTGTGGTACTAGGAGAGATGTTGTAGTGGTGTGACTAGGAGGGTGTAGTGTGTGGTACTAGGACGGGCTGTGGGCGTGTGACTAGAGGTTGTCAGTGTCTGTGTGACTAGGACGTGTAGGGGTGACTAGGCGGTTGTAGGTGTGTGACTAGAGGGAGTGTGTTTGACTAGGAGGAGCGACGTCTCAATTAGTGTGTGTGACTAGAGGGTTATGTGTGTGACTAGGAGGGGGTAGCGGTGTGACTAGGACGGTTGTAGTCAGTGTGGAACTAGGACGGGGGTATGTTGATGTTTGACTAGGAGGGATTAGTGTGTGGATTAGGAGGGATGTATGTGTGTGACTAGGAGGTGTAGTGGTGTGTTGACTAGAGGTGTAGCGTGTGTGGACTAGAGGGGTCTGTAGGTGTGGGTGACTAGGAGGGTGTAGCGTGTGTGACTAGAGGAGTTCTGTATTGTGTGGTGACTAGGGAAGGGTGTAGTGTGTGTGACTAGGGGGGTAGTGTGTTGACTAGGAGGGTGTAGTGTGTGTTTTGACTAGGAGGGTGTAGTGTGTGTGACTAGGGATGAGTGTTGTGTGACTAGAGTGTGTAGGTGGACTAGGACGGGTGTGTAGTGGATTGACTGAGGGTTAGTGTGTTGTGACTATGATGGTGTAGTGTGGTGACTAGCACGGGTGTAGTGTGTTGATAGAGGTTAGTGTGTTACTAGGAGGTGTAGGTGTGTGACTAGGAGGGTGTAGTGTGTGTGTGGATAGGAGTGCTGTAGGGTTGACTAGAGGTGTGTAGTGTGTGTACTAGAGGGTGGTAGTGTTGTGTAATGTGTGTGACTAGAAGGTTGTATGTGTGTGACTAGGAGGAGGTGTTAGCGTTGATAGGAGGGGTAGGTTGTGAAAGGGGTGTTCAGTGTGTGATGACTAGGAGGTAGTGATGTGTGACATAGAACGGGTTAGTGTGTGGTGGACTAGAGGTGTAGGTTGACTAGGAGGGGTCAGTGCTGTGTGACTAGAGGGTGTACTGTGTGGTGTGTGTTGACTAGCGAGTGAGTGTGTGGTGTGACTAGGAGGGTGTAGTGTGTGTTGACTAGAGGGGTTGTAGTGTTGGACTAGGAGGGTGTAGTGTGCACTCAGCCCATGTACTAGGAGATGGTGTGAGCGACATGTGTCGTTGCAGGAGGAGGTGTAGTGTGTGTGACTAGGAGGGTGAGTCGTGTGTGACTAGGACGGGTGTAGTGTGTGTGACTAGGAGGCTCAGGAGTGTGATGTGTACTAGACGCGGTAGTGTGTGTGACTAGGAGGGGTGTAGGTGTTTGACTAGGAGGTGTGTGTGTTGTTTGACTAGAGGATGTAGTGTGTGGACTAGACGGCATTTAATGTAGTGTGTTGATAGGAGGGTGTCATAGTGTGTGAGTGACTAGGGAGGCTGTAGTTTGTTGACTTAGGAGTGGTGTAGTTGGTGGTGTGTGACTAGGAGGTTAGGTCATATGCTGTTACTAGGAGGTGTAGTGTGTGTTGACTAGGAGGGGTGTTAGTGTGTCTACTAGAGTTAGTTGTGTGTGTGTTGACTAGGAGGGGTTGTACGTGTGTGACGTAGGACGGGGTAGGGCTGGACTAGGACGGATGTAGTGTGTGTGACTAGGAGCGTGTAGGGTGGACTAGGAGGGTGTAGCGGTGACTTGACTAGGAGAGGGTGTATGTGGTGATAGGACGGGTGTGTGACATGTGTGACTAGGACGGGTAGTGGTTGACTACGAGGTGAGTCGTGTGTGACTATGAGGGTGTAGGTGTGTTGATCGAGAACGTTTAGTGTGTGTACATAGACGGGTTGTAAGTTGTGTGACTAGGAGGTGTTAGTGTTTGTTGTGAACTAGGACGGTGTGCGTGTGGTGACTAGGAGGGTGTTTAGCTGTGTGTACTAGGAGGATGTATGTGTTGACTAGGAGGGTGTAGTCATGGTGACAGGAGGGTTGTAGTTGTGTTGACTAGGAGCGTGTAGTGTGTTGACTAGGAGGTTTGTAGCGTGTGTGACTAGGAGGACGGTTAGTGTGTGTGACTAAGGTTGATATGTGTGTGACTAGAGGTGTTAGGGTGTGTGACTAGACGGTTGTAGTGTTGTGACTAGACGGGTCTGTAGGCTGTGTGTGACTAGACGGTTAGGTGTGTGACTAGACGTGGTTGTAGTGTGTGTGACTAGAGTGTAGGTGTTGACAGGACGGTGTAGTTGTTGGACTAGACGGGTTAGTGTGTGACTGTACTGGACGTGTGCTGGTGACCCTAGACGGGCTGTAGTGGTGATGACTAGGAGGTGTAGTGTGTGGATAGGACGGGGTATGCTGGATGACTAGAGGGTGTGATGTAGTGGTGTGTGACTAGGAATGTGTGTAGTGTTGTGCTAGGACGGTGTAGTGTGTTGACAGAGGTTAGTGTGGATGGTGAAACTAGGAGGTAGCGTGTTGCTAGACGGGTTAGTGTGTTTGACTAGGCGGTGTAGTGTTGGACTAGGACGGGTTAGTGTGTGTACTAGGCAGATGTTTAGCGTGTATGACTAGAGGGGTTAGCGTGGTGTGACTAGGAGGGTGTATGTGGTTGACGTAGGACGGGCTTAGTGTGTGTGACTAGGGGGTGTTCTTAAATTAGCGTGTGGACTAGAGGGTGAGGTGTGTGATGTGATAGACGTGTATTCGTGTGTGACAGGGGTGTAGTGTGTTACTAGGAGGGTGGTAGCGTCGTTCGATTAGGAGGGGTGTAGTGTGTGGTGACTTAGTGAAGATTAGTGGTGTGGACTAGAGGGTGTATGTGGTTTAGGCTCTCAGTGGTTCCTCGGCGCTCTGGAGAGCTGAGGAACCAGGCCATCTGGCACGATTAGTCCAGGGCCCCTAACTATGCTATCCCTTCTGGGGCTGCGCTATCTACTGTACTTGGCCTAGTCAAGAGTACACAACTACTGCACACCACACTTAGAGACATAAAACACGTTTCTTACAGCATCGCTTGTTCAAGGACATGAAAAGACACTACATGAATGAAAGTGATGTTTACAAACTAAAAAAAGGTAATTGGCTACATAGAATAACTTATCTGCGTGAATGCAGTTATATCTATCCCTCTTTGAAGGGTTTGTTTGATGGGTCATGTTGTCATTTGTGAGTTGCTGTGTGTTGGCTGTGGATGTCCCCCTGTTGTGTGTCTCCAGGAAGGAGGGTACTGTACAGTCCAGGTCTCTCAGCTCCCCTCCTCCATCCCACACCACACCAGTACTGAGCAGCTGCAGGGAGAGCGGGAGAGCTAGGGACACTTTGCAGCCAGTTGAGCCTTTATCAGCAACACACATACACAGAAACACACGTTTGCTGTCCCAGCCAACAGTATGTCTTCTCCTTTAGTTCCTAGACTACCCTCTGAGGAAGTCACCTGGGATTATCCTGTTCACTGTGACTGAGATGAGGACTTGGCTCCTCTCTTTATCACCCCCTACATTGTCTGTTCTTCCCTCTCTACTCCTACTCCCTCCCACTACTCCCTCCAATCCCTTCATATCTCCCTACTCCGTCTACCCCCATAATCTACCCACATCTAATCCCTCCATATCTCCTCCCATCACCTACTAACGCCCTCCATAATAATCATATCATCTCCCGACGCCTAATATCGTACCTCCCCTATAAGGCTACCTCACCTAATTCTACCTCCCTCCATATCTAACTCCTACCCGCATTCTTACCACTCCCCCCTACTCCCTCCATATCTCCTCCCTCATCCTACCTCCCTCTCCCCCTCCCTCCCCCCCTCCCTCCCTCCCCCTCCATCCCCTCCCTCCTCCCCCCCTCCCTCCCTCCCTCCCCTCCCTCCCTCCGTCTCTCCCTCACCTCTCTTCCCTACGCTTCCTGCTCCTACCTTCTTCTCCCTGTCTCTTATCACTCTCTCCCATCCCTCTCTTTCCATTCATTCACCTCCCCTCACCCCTCCTTCCCCTGCCCTCCCTTCCTCTCCTCTCCTCTCCTCTCCTCTCTCTTCCCTCTCCTCTCCTCTCTCTTCCTCTCCTTCCTCCTCTCCTCTCCTCTCACTCTCCTCTCCTCCTCTCTCTCCTCTCCCTCCCTCCTCTCCTCTCCTCTCCTTCCTCTCCTCTCCTCTCCTATCCTCTCCTTCTCCTACCCTTCCTCTCCTCTCCCTCACTGCTACTGTATGAGTCAGTAGAGTGAAAGAATAGCTTTCTCCACTAAGCCCAGTATTGATAATATTGTTCTTGAGCCACATACCCACTTCAGACTACATACAGATGGGTGTGTTGTTGTTGGTGTTCTTGTGTTGTGGTGTGGTGTGTGTTGTGTTTGGTGTGTTGTTGTGTGTGTGTGTTGTGTGTTGTTGTGTGTTTTGGTGTGTTGTGTTGTGTGTGTTGTTGTAGGCTAAAGGATTCTGTGTGGCAATGTCTATGTGTGGGTCTTAGCAGCTTATAATCACTGCCACCATGATGTGCACATAAAGTGACGTTTCTTTTTGTCCCATTCTCTAAGTCAGCATATGCTGCTATGTCCACTCTCCTCCCACTCTCTGTTCATTAACCCTCGCAGCCCAAACAAATGTTGTGTGTTTGTTACTTTGTCAGTGTACAGGCTCTCTAATATATAATATTAATCACCACAGACTACTATAGGATGACAGCAATCACACACGCACATACACACACATAAAAACACAGACACACATACACACACTTTAATCTATCCCTTTTATCTTTCTTATATACATTTTCTGTCGTCTTGTTTTCCCCTTTCACTTGTGCTCTACTTTATTTAACTCCTTCACCTATCCATCTCTTTCCTGTCCTCCCCCTCCTGCTCTTCCCCTCTCTTCTCTTTCCTTCCTCTCCCTGCTTCCCTCTCGTCCCTCTCCCCTCCTCCCTCTTCTAATTCTCTCTTCTTTTCCTTCCTCTCTCCCTCTCTCTCTCCCTCTCGTCTCTTACTCTTCCATCCTCCATCCTCCTTCTCTCTCTCTCCCCCCTCCCTCCCTTCTCTTGCCTTCTCTCTCTCCCTCTCTCTGTTTCCTTCTCTCTCTTCCCCATATCTCTCTCTCTCTCTCTCAACCCTCCCTGTTCTTTTTCCTTCTCTTCTTCCTCCCCCTCTCTCTCTCTCTTCTCCTCTCTCTTCTCTCTCTTCTCTCTCTCTTCTCTCTCTCTTCTCTCTCCTCTCTCCTCTCTCTCTCGCTTTTTTTTTTCTCTCTCCTCTCTCTCTCTCTCTCTCTCCTCTCTCTCTCGTTTCTTCTCTCTCTCTCTCTCCATCTCTCTCTCGCTCTCTCTTTGGCAGAAAACCAAATAAATTAAAGGTTGTGAATGTTTGAGAGCCTTGTGACATCTTGCCTTTCTTCAGTTAACCAAATGCAGTCTACAACAGACAGAAATAAAACAGAAAACAACAAAACACCGTCCCAACATTCTGTCATTAACTTGAGTTCCTCGGGTTTAATTCTGAAGAAGTATAAGTAGCATGTATAGGCTGTATTCCAACTCAGACTTTCCTGGAAGTCACAGTTATATGCTGAGAGATATGCATGACAATTCAAGTAACACATTCAAACCAATGATATGCAAAAAAAGAAAAGATTTGGCATGGGCCCTCAGATCCTACAGCTGCACCATTGAGAGCATCTTGACTGGCTGCATCACCGCTTGGTATGGCAATTGCTTGGCATCCGACCGCAAGGCGCTACAGAGTGTAGTGTGTACGGCCCAGTACATCACTGGGGCCGAGCTTCCTGCCATCCAGGGCTTCTACACCAGGCGGTGTCAGAGGAAGGCCCAAGAAATGCTAAATAGTAAACCAAATAGCTACCCGGACTATCTGCATAGTACCCATTTTGCCCGAACTCTTTTGACTCATCACATAAGCTGCTGCTACTGTTTATTATCTATCATGTTGCCTAGTCACTTTACCTCTACCTATATATATCAACCTCAATTACCTCGTACCACTGCACATCGACTCAGTACTGGAAACCCCTTTATGTAGCCAAGTTAACGCCCTCTCCTCAGCCCCTTCATCTCCCTCTCTGCTATTCCCTCTGTTATGATTCTCTTACTATTATTTCCTCTGTATTCTCATTCCCTCCCCTTCTTCTGCCATTTCCCTCCTTTCCTGATCTCTATACTCTCTCTTTCCTGCTCTCTATACTCTCTCTTTCCTGCTCTCTATAGTCTCTCTTTCCTGCTCTCTATACTCTCTCTTTCCTGCTCTCTATACTCTCTCTTTCCTGCTCTCTCTACTCTTCTCGATCTTTTCCGTGCTTCTCTCTTAGCTCTCTATTTCCTTCTCTCTCTTCTACTCTCTCTTATAACTGCCTCCTAACCTTTCTCTTCTTTCCCTGCCACCTCGTAACTTCTCGTCTTTCCTGCTCTTGCTATAATACTCTTCTCTTCCATGCGTCGCATAACCTCTCTTTCCGCTCTCTCTACTCTTGCTTTTGCTCTCTCTATCTCTATTCCTCTCTTCTTCTACTTTTCGCTCTCTTAATCTCTTCCTCTTTCTACTCTCTTTCGTCCTATACTCTCTCTTTCCGTCCTACCCTTCTCCGCCTTCTCTCTCTCTCGCATTACCTTTCTATACTCTCTCTTCCTGCTTCCTCTCTACCTCTCTTTACTGCTCTCTCTACTCTCTCTTCTTCTCTCCTCCTCTTCTGCTGTCTCTCTCTCCCTTCTCTGTCTCTTTCTCTCGTCTGGTGAAAAAGTATTTCTTGATGGGATCCCATAACAAAAAGTGTGTGTGGCACTTGGCTGGAGAAGGCTCAAGTTCTCTGTTCTTCTGCCCTGCTCTCTCTACCATCTTGTTCAGTGGGGACAATCACTCGTCGCCGTCCCTCGTGTTCTCTCTACCTCGTTCATATGCTGTGAGATCTAAATGCTCTAATCAACACACACCACCCACACACACTACACACACACAACACACAACACAGTCACACTACACGACACTTACACATTTGCACACACACACACACCTAGGACACACCACACACACACCACAGTAGTCACACACACCACACACACATTCACACACAATCACCACAACACACACAAGACCACACACACACCACAGAGAGACAGCACACAGAGAGACGAGACGACAGAGGTGCTCCTGAAAAGCCTTGTGGTGAAGGCCTCATAAACCGGAAGAGAAAAAAGAAAGAGTTGAAAAAGAGAGGAAAAAAAATAACAAAGAAAGAGCGGACAAGCTCTTTTTAGTTGAGAGAGAAGGCTTTTACATCAGACATTGCCAAAGAGCCCTATTTCATGCATCCGAACAATGTAGAATGCAGGAGTTTGTTTAATAAAAAGCATTGGGTCACTTGGGATATTGGAAACCGGTGCTTTGGTCAGATGGCATGAAAATAGCAGGTATTGGCCACACAACACCATGGTGGGTTTGGCGTCAAAATGAAGAAGGCATAAACAAAAAGAACCGCTAAACCTACTGTGCAAGATATGGTGGTGGATTCTTGTGTATTTGGGGCTTATTTAGCTTCCCAATGCTGGGTCCTGGGGCCTTTGTGAAGGTTCAACTTGTCAATGAACTAAATCACATATCCATGGTGGAACATTTTGGCCCCAAGAATCTGTTTGCTTCGCCCGAGCGCTTGATAACTTGGCTGTAGTGGATCTTCTCCAGCAAGACAAAATTATTCCAAGCATACCACATAGTCAAATACACAAAGAAGATGGTTAAGTTGGCCAAAAATCATCATTTGGCATGGGGCCTTCTCAGTCCTTGGACTTGAAACCCATTTAAAAAACCTGTGGTTTATTGAAAAGAGAGGCCAGTCCAACAAGAGCAGACGACGGATATGTGAGGATCTGGAAGGATTATTGATGGAGGGGATGGTCTGTATGGAGGAATGGTCTGTATGGAGGAATGGTCTGTTTGGAGGAAGGTTTTGCAGAATGGTTGATGGAGCGAATGGTCCTGTTATGCGAGATTAGGTCTGTATGGAGGATACATGGTCTGTATGGAGGAATGGTCTGTAATGGAGGTATGGTCTTGTATGGAGGTGGTCTGAAGGCGAATTGCTGTATGGGAGGAAATGTCTGGTATGGGGGGAGAATGGCGTATTGGCGGTAATGGTCTTAGGGAATGGTTCTGTATGGAAGGAACGGGCTGTATGGAGGAAAATGGTCTACGATCCTGTATGGAGGAATCGGCGTTGTGTGGAGGAATGGTCGTATGGAGGAATGGTCTGTATGGAGAATGGTCTGTAGGGTGGTCAGGATGAATGGTCCTGTATGGAGGAATGGTCTGTATGAGAGGATGGTCTGTATGGAGAAAGTGTATGCGTGATTGGTTTTGGCAGGAATGGGTATGGTAAATGGTCAAGGAGATGGCTCTGTATATTGCGAGATAGGTCTGTAATGAGGATGGTCTGTATGGAGGAATGGTCTGTATGGAGGAATGGTCTGTATGGAGGGATGGTCTGTAGATGCGAGGAGAATGCTGTATGGAGGAATGGTCCTGTATGGAGAAGATGTTGGAATGGTCTGTATGGAGATGTGTATGAGAATGGTCTGTATGGAGGAATGGTCTGTATGGATGGAAATGGTTGCTGTAGTGGAGGAATGGATTTGGAGGATTCTCTGTATGGAGGATGGTCTAATGGAGATGCTGTGAGATCTTATGGAGGATGGTCCCCTGTATGGAGGAATGTGTCTGTGATGGAGGAATGGTCTGTATGAGGATGGCTGAATGGAAATGCCTGTATTGAGGAATGGTTGTAGGAGTGGCGGATGGTGGCTGTTATGAGTCGTCATGGAGATTGGTCTGTATGGAGGAATGGTCCTGTAATGAGATGGCTAAATGGTCTCTATGAGCTGGCTGTATGGGATATGGTCTTGGATGTCGATGGAGGAATGGTTCCTGTATGGAGGAATGGTCTGTATGGAGAATGTCTGGTATGGGAGAAGAGGTCTGTATAGTGAAAGATGGGTCGTGTATGGGAGGAAAGTGGTCTGTAAATGGAACTGGAATGGTCTGGTATGGAGGAATGGTCTGTATGTGAGGAACTGGTCTGTATGGCGAGGAATGGTTGACTGTATGGGAGGGATGGTGCGTACCTGGAGGAAATGGTCTCAGTTTCCAGTCCCACTCTAAAAGGCTTGGGCCATCTATATTATTTTTGGTACCAAACAACATAACCTCAGTACACTCTATATTATTTATTTTATCAAGTCGCATTTTATGTTCATCTTTGATCAAAGGCAATTCTATAGGCATCTGTCCTCATGATGACTGACTGGCATTTCCCAACATTTACCCCAGATATCAGGCCCGTATCCAGGCCCAGCTAGAGGCCACTAAGCCCAGGCCAGTACTATCGAGCAGTGCAAGGCAGCCAGTGAACCAAAAACCATTCTCAACACAGAGGTAGTAACACCTGCAGTACATTTAGCAGCTGAAATAGCCACAGAAAAGGAGAAGTGGTCAACCCATATTTATTCACAGACAGGCATGCGGCAGTCAACGGTCGGCTGCTGTGAAGGAGAAGACTGAGCCTACTCTCTGACTGGGGTCCCTCTGTTTGTCACAGGAGATGTAAGGACTTCAGGACATCAAAGACACCTCCAGGACTCCCTTGCCCCTGTATAAGAGGTGTGAGTGTGAGGTTGAGGTGTGGTGTGTGTGTTGTGTGGTGTGTGTGTGTCGTGTGTGTGTGTGGTGTGTGTGTGTGTGTGTGTGTGTGGTGTGTGTGTGTGTGCTGTGTGTGTGTGTGTGTGTGTGTGTGTGTGTTTGTGTGTGTGTGGTGTGTGTGTGTGTGTTGTGTGTGTAAAAAAAATCTGAAGAAGTTCAAAAGCTGAATAACTGTTGGTTCTACTTTTAGCAATAAATATGCTATTTATTTAATTCCATTTGTCCTCCAAGAGATGCTAAATTTCCTCTCTGCCTCAGATTGCTCTTCAATTCATGCACCTTGGTTGGAAAGCGAGGTAGCGGCAGTGAAACCTTCCCTTTGTGTGTGTGAGTCATCACACTGTGTTTGCATTGTCTGCAGTTGGTGACATCCAACAACACGTTGCATCATCCACAGAGCTTCAACATGGACTTTGTTAATGAACCAAAAGAGTTGTAAATCGTCATGGACAACCCCATGGTAAGCTTTTAGTTGTCCAGACCGGAGAATCTCTTTTGTTCTCTTCTGCTTTGTTGTCCTCCAGTCAGACAGATATATCCCCAGAGTAGAAGGCTGCTGTCTAGCCCTGTGTTGTATTGTACAGCAAACTGGGTCACTCTTTGGCTGACAAACATACTGAGTGGCTAAAGTCAGGGTAAGATCACCAGGCACTAAGTGTGTGTCTGTCTGCCTACTGAATAATACAACACCAGCCACACAGGGCGAGGGGTCTCTCTGTGTGCGTGCGTGCGTGTGTGCGTGCGTGTGTGCGTGCGGTGTGCGTGTGTGGGAGGGGGGTGTTAGTGTGAAGGACTCAGACAGGCAGGAATGTACTGTGCTACATTAGGAAGGGAAGGCATTTCATATGAAGTGATGTACTAGCCTAAATGAGGGTCTTTTCATTTGAAATAGTGAGGGGAGTGTACATTTGCAGACAGGCAGAGTGGAGCACATGACTGCGGGGGGCTTTTAATGTGAAGTATGCAGACAGAAAGGTGGGTGCAGAGGGAGTAGTAAAGTGAAGGGTACTAGACTCTGCTTTTTCCTGTCTGGGTGTCTGGGTTAGACTACCATGGGCACTGCCTAGGGCCCGGGGCTGAGGGGGGAAAGTGTGTGTGTGTGAGAGCGTGTGTGTGTCTGTAGGTGCATGTTTGTGTGTGTGTGCCTGGCGTAGAAGGGGTAGAGGTAGGAAGGAGAATTTGATTTGGTGTGAATAATTCAGCTCAGCATTGGTATTTGGTATTTTATTAGGATCCCCATTAGCTGTTCCAAAAGCAGCAGCTACTCTTCCTGGGGTCCACACAAAACATGGAACATGACATAATACAGAACAGCAATAGACAAGAACAGCTCAAGGACAGAAGTACATCAATTTAAAAGGCACATGTAGCCTACATATCAATACATACACATATTCCATCTAGGTCAAATAGGGGAGAGGCGTTGTGCCGCGAGGTGTTGCTTCATCTGTTTTTTGAAACCAGGTTTGCTGTTTATTTGAACAAAATGAGATGGAACGGAGTTTCATGCAATAATGGCTCTATATAATACTGTACGCTTTCAGCCAATCCTCCTCAGGCCCTTTACAAGGGGAGGGGCTGTACATAAGGGGGACAGGAAGTCAGAATGCCATAAGGGCTATTTGTTGGAGGCAAAACTGATCCCTGAGTACGGAATGTACGGAGAATGGATGTAAGATTTTCAAGGAAAAATAACAAGCTGCTCTCTCTCTCTCCTCCTGCTCTATTCATTCTCAAAGGTAGCTCACCTTCTATGCCCCTCTGCTTTCCCCTTTTCAAGGACGCCCCTAATTATCTACCTTTACACCCTCTCACCCTGTCTCCCTCTCTGACAGACAGAGAACATTCACTGCAGTTCTTGAAGTAATAAACACTATTGTTTTCTCCAGTGATGTTCAGATGGCTGTGTGTGTGACTGACACTCTGTACTGTTGCACCGAGCAGTGCAACAGGGCACAGCACATTGAGTCATTCCCCTTCTACACCTTCTCCCACTTTACTCTCCTCCTCTCCTCCCTCTGCTTTCCCTTTCCACCGTTTTAAACCTAGGGAAGAGAGACTGAGGGAAGAGAGACTGAGGGAAGAGAGACTGAGGGAAGAGAGACTGAGGGAAAAGAGACTGAGTGAAGAGAAGGAAAGGGGAAAAAAGGGGGTTAAGAAGAGGAGGGACTTATTCTTTTTATCTTGCCTCCTATTCCTTGCCTCCGTCTCTCTTGCCTCCGTCTCTCTTGCCTCCGTCTCTCTTGCCTCCATCTCTCTTGCCTCAGTCTCTCTTGCCTCAGTCTCTCTTGCCTCAGTCTCTCTTGCCTCAGTCTCTCTTGCCTCAGTCTCTCTTGCCTCAGTCTCTCTTACCTCAGTCTCTCTTACCTCGGTTATAAACGGTGAAGCTAAAACACAGCAAGTTAACACAATCAGGCCAGTTTACAGAGCAGAGTGGAGGAGGGGAGGAGAGAGAGAGCAGAGCTCACATAGCTACACACTGACCTACATACGTTTCCACCCAGCTGATTGAGTCTTATGCTGAGGCCTTAGGCCAATCACAGGCAGAGGTGGAGTGCCAGCCAGCCAATGGCATGGGCCGTCCTACACAGAGATCTCACACTGTCTCTGTAGTTCGTACAGTTTTCAGTCATCACATATGGAGAGAAAGAGAGGCAGAGAGAGAGTGTAACGTTTACTGTTAATTTTTATTGTTTCTTTCACTTTTGTTTATTATCTACTTCACTTGCTTTGGCAATGTTAACATGTTTCCCATGCCAATAAAGCCCTTGAATTGAATTGAGAGAGAGCAAGGGAGAAGTCCACAGATGAGAGAGAGGCAAGAAGAATGAGTAGCTAAAACAGAAAGGGGGAGGGAGGGAGAGAGAGTGAGAGAGAGAGGGGAAAAAAGAGACAGAAAAAGAGCTGGGAAGTTCATTGTGGCCAGACAGACAAAAATAAACAGATATTCCTCTCTCTTTCCCTCCCTCCCTCCCTTCTCCAATGGCAGTAG